>NC_067403.1:13513250-13813250 GCF_016432865.1 Antechinus flavipes | reverse complement strand
TTGCTCACAAAACCCAGGGGTCTGACAGAATCATGATTGTCCAACATCTTCTTTATGCTAGTCGGGGGTTAAACTTTTTTTTGCATGTTATGGAACTCTATCATTGGAAAAGCTTTGGACCCTTTCTCAGAATCATAAAGGCATAAAATAAAATACAAAGAATTACCAAGGAAACTAATTATACTGAAATGCACTTATTAAAATAGATTTTTTAAAAATAACAAATTTCACTCCATTCTACCTCAAGAACCTTTAAGGTTTCATGATCTTCTGGGCAACAATGTGCATTATTTGCCCTTCCTGATTGTGATGTTGTCACATTTTCGTGAGTCAACACGTACATCATTCCAGTGTTACTATGGGATAAGACATAGTGTCCCCAGGAAGGAAAAATCCTTCCTGAAAAAAAAAAAAAAGTGAAATGATTGTTAGATACATTTCTTACCCAAGTGTTTGAAACTGAAAGCAAATGAAAGCAAAATTGCCTCAAATATATGTAAACAGAGAACTGAATACACTGGTATTTGAAGAAATATAAAAAGAATTGATTTCACCATGTAAGAGAATGACCTTCACTACACCCTAAAAGCAATCTCCCTTTTTCAGAAACTGAACGGCCCGTCTTCAGTTTAAACAAAAGGTACTAATCCATTGCCTCCCATTAAGCATGGCGATGGCTTCCTTTGACACAATAAAACTCAAGCCAATGTAATTTGTGCTGGGGAGTAGACTACTTGCCAAAGGCGTTTACCCCGCTGCAGGAGAGAAGTGCTTAGCTTGTGTCACACTTGGAAGTGAAACAAGGAATCGTGTACTATCCACGAATGTATAAGTAATTTCATGGAGTGTGTCTTCTCTCCTTTGTCCCTGGAGACCTGAAAGTCCCACTTCTCCATTTCTGAGTCCCTGAATCTCTGTGAAGTGCAGAACATAGAACATTTCGCTCGACAGAAGCATATCATCCCCAGTCTGCCATTCGTGTGGGAGGAACGCAAAATGCCACAAAATATACCATTAAAGAGCTCCGAGGTCGTAGTGCATAATGCATTAGTAGAATAGACAACTGTGATAATAAAGAGTGAGTTTCTCTATGCCCACTCATCTTTAAAGCTAAAACAGGCCAATTAGCACTTGGGAAAGGTTTTGCATAATGTGAAATCTGCAACTTTCAGATCTCTCTCCCATCCTTGATTATCATTGTGCGACCAGAAAAAATACACATGCATGGCACCGAGACTAACAAGAACAGCAGAATGTAAGGAGCCGCTGCATATTTGCATCCGTTTTCATTCAGAATCACCTTTGTGGAGAGATCTGTGCCTTTCCAGGGGGGAAGATGTTCATAAAATTGCTTGAAATTCTGCGACTCGATATCTGGTGGCTTGTGTATGTGATGGGAATATTCTCACAGTTGGATTGTATAGCATGCAAGTCTTAAAATTTGCGCGTATGTGTGTGTTTATATATACATATGTATGTATGTATGATCTAGTTCTCTTAAAGGTCTTTTCCCCCTTATTTGGAGAAAAATCAAAATATCACATTAACCATTTTGAATTAAGTCCTCATCTTGACTCAATTCATCATGTGATATAGCATCCCATTCCCACACTCTTGCTCAGACTAAAAATGAGCCTATAGCTCATGAAGCACACTTATCTAGCTAAGGAAGAGGAAGCTTTTTGAGGAATGACACAGGAAAAGAAAGTAGATTTTCATTCAGAATGAGACATTGACATCTTGGGACAAATTAGGAAGATGCAAGAGTTGAGGATCTGGAATTTGGAGGCAGAAAAATTCCCAGTTCAATGATAATGGAAAAAAGAATCACTGGCAAAGAGGATGAGGGCAAGATTGTATCCAAAGAGATATCTAATTCTAACCATACTAGAACAGCAGCCCGTTGTTTAATTTCTCTCCCTTCAAGCTCCTAGGCTTTCAAGTTACTTATCATAATTCAAGTTCCATCTCTCTATTCTTCAAAGACTTCCCAAGACTTTTTTTTTTTTTTTTTTTTTTTTTTTTTTTGGCAAAGCTTTCCATGAGTAACACTGGGGCCTCAGAAGACTTGAAGGCAAATATTTCCCATATTAATTTGGCCACAGAATATCTAGGGGCATGAAAATTATTTCTAGAACCCATATCAATATGAAATTTCTTGGTTAAGGCCATGGGCCTCTGAAGGAGCAGGTAGCAGAGTCAGAGGATGGGTGCTTATGAAATTAAGTCACAGGGTTTGTTTCCTATCTCTTCTTCCACAGCTACTCAGGACCATTTTCCACAGTGCAGAGAACATCAAGGTTCCACAAAGCATCTCTTGGAAAATACTGATCTAATTCAAGATGGGAAGATAGCTACATTAGATCAAGTATTCAACGAAGAGGTCTGTTCTGGAGGTGACATAATTTTTAGGGACTAGGAAGGTTGGTTCTCTTGATATCTGAAGGGGAAGAGTATACCAAAAACTTGAGAAAATATATCAGACTACAGTATTACTTTAAAAAAGCAACTGAGAAAATATTAATAACTAATAATTCATAATTTATTTTCCCAGAGCTACAAAATCTTTAAGAAAACAAAAACAATCTATGAAATCTAGGGGATATCCATGATGAAAGTTGGAGAGGGGAATAGGAAAGGAAATGTCTCTCACGGATGATATTCTCCAGCAGATAACATTTTTATAGTCATACCACTGACTGAACAATGCAGAGAATGCAAACTCCCAATGCATTTTTTGTTGACTATAAAAGCAAAACAATCCATTTCATTAGTAGAGTAAAAAGCAGCCTTAAAGTCTCATGTATAAATATTAAAATCAAATGAGATTTCTTGACAGGTATAACAAAAGGAAACTTTAATAATTATCTCATTATTAATATCAAGCAAATCACAAAACACGATAACATATGTTCACCGAATATATGACCCTCCATCGTAAAAGATGTCCAGTACAGATGCTAAATGGGAATGGGACTCTCTACAGATGATGATACTGGCAGCTGGGTGGTACAAGGCATAGAGTGCTGAATCTGGACTCAGGAAGACTCATTTCCTGAGTTTAATCGTGGCCTCCAACACTTACCAGCTATGTGATGATGCTAAGGAAGTCACGATCTTATTTGCTCAGTTTTCTCATCTGTAAAATAATCTGGAGAAGAAAAGAGCAAGCCACTCCAGAGTCTTTGCCAAGAAAACCATAAACAGAATTAGAAATAGTCAGACATGACTGGAAGGGCTGTGTACCACCAGAGAGATGATGACATCCTCTAGATGTTCTCATTTTTAGATAATATTGTGCTGATTGTATCCAGCTTTTGAACATTGTAGCAACAATGAGACTCATTGTTACTGAGAAGATTTTGGCTGACCTATCCACATGGGGGGGGGGGGGGCAGGGAGAGGAAACAACAAATAGACAAAGAATGCCTATTGTTTACAATACTGGTCCCACAGTGGTGGCAATGGGTATTACTTCCAAGGGACATCACTTAAACCTAAGAAGTATGAGATCCATCAGTTAGAGGGTGGGTGAGAGAAAGTATTACATCATACTCTCTTTTCCACCTAAGGCTTGCTTCCAATATAAACACACCTGCCTTCTACCCATTAAATTCCTTTTTTTCCCCTCAATGCTATTCTATTCTATAGAGATACAAATTCTTAGCCTCCTCACTTTTAAGCAGCCTATTGACCCTTTTGGGAAGTCATAATATAACTTTAACTTACTTAACTAAAGAAGTTATAGTATTATATATATATATATATATATAAAATACAAATTTTATAATACATAATTTATATATACATATATAACATATATGAATATAGATATGTGAGTGTATGTGTGCGTGTGTGAGTGTGTGTGTGTGTAAATATATGTATATATTTATGTATTCTCACAGGGACATCATTACCCACCTGTGTACAAGAGTCAGTATGGCAAAGTGAATAGAGAATTACTCTCAAAGTTAGGAAGATCTGACCCTCTTTCCTAATTTTGACAGATGTTGGCTCTATGACCTAGTCACTTAAAGGTTCTATCCTCCAGGCAATTCTCAGAAACTATTAAGTAGTTGACTTACACTGTTAGAAGGAAATTCTTCATTCAGGAGTTCCCTATGCCAATGAAATCACAGGTTTATTCCCTATTCTACGGCAAGAAGCACTGAGGGCACTTGTTGACTGATTGCCCAAGTGATTTTTACAAATTGAACCTATTTCATTTTAATTGTAACAGCAGTTACATTAGACTCACTGAGAAAATTTATACATTTTCCCATTCCCCTTCACCCCTACTAAAGTAATAGCAGGAGAAATAAGGTAGTTATGGGTACATAATGAAAAATTATTGGAAACCACTAGTCGAGATTATGAGATCTTGTTGAATAAACAAGCAATAAATCCCATCCATGAATACATCCATCTTGGACTATACTAGACAATGAGTTTCAATCACTGAATAGTGAGAGGAAAATGGGTGAAAAAGCCCTTAGGAAAATTTTCAGTACTTCTAATGACCCCAAGATTTTTGATAAAACAAAAGGTCCAACCCCATCATAAAACAATATCAGCAACAACACAATGTCATGGCTGTGGTACTACATAGCTAAAAGTCAGAAAATGTCAATCTTTGAAGAATTAAAACGTTGGTCACCAATGAAGGGAGATGTGATAAATAGAAGTACTTTATAATGTGTTGTTAATGAGAAATCACAAGGGAGAAACAATGCAAAAAATATTATGAGTATAAATTCTTTGTAAGATGTATATTTGGGTGATTGGAGAAGGAAGATCAGTCATCGGATGGGAGGGGAGGAAAATCTTGATAGATAGTTCTTCTGTTTCCCTGGTGATCTTGAGGAAGGACATTAGGTGAGTCTCCCTTGGAGGATTTTTTTGGAGAGGATATGAACAAGAGTAGAACATAATAAAAAGGTGATCTGTACTATTGGAAAGGACATCCACCTTGGTGAAGTCACAGATATATTACAGTATTGATTTATCCATCACTTTCTAGTGACATAAAGAGAACAGTGCCCTCAAGGAGCTTATAATTCTACTGGACAGGCACTTAGATTCAGATATAAGTAAAATACAAAGTAATTTGTGAAGAGTAAGGCCATTATTAATTAGGTCAATAGTTCTTAAACTATTTTTGTCATACTTATTTGGCAGTCTGGTAAAAATCTTAGGACCCCTTTTCAGAATTTTGTCTTTTAAATACATAAAATAAAATACATACAATCACCAAAGAATTCAATTAAGTTTTCAAAAGGTTTATTGAACTGTTTCATTGAATCGTTTCAATATTTCATGGGGTCTGTGAATGAAGCTATATATGCCAAAGCTTGGGGAGGGGAAATAATAATTCCCTGTCAGTCCTGAATAATACCATATTTTAGGAGCCCTATATGGGCCTAAGTTGCTGCAATGTAATTTTTAAATGTTTTAATTACTTGGGATCTCTAGTTTTTAAGGTATCATTTATTATGTTTTAACTGTTAGATCATAAGTTACTTAAAGATAAAGTCCATATCATGCAATAAAAAGATCATAGCTTTAGAATTGGAAAGATCTAATTTCTCACTTTATCGATGAGAGCATGAATGAATAAATGCTGAATGAAACATTTATTAAGAGCTTACTATATACATAGCACTATGCTAAGCAGTGGAGATGCAAGTAGAAGAGCAAGGCAGTCTCTACTTTCAAGGAAAAATGGATTATTAAGGGAGAAGACAAAATATATGGAAGGTTTCAGGTAAAAAAAAAAAAAGTCCCACAGTCCTTTGGGTACAAAGGACAATAACTTCAGTTGACTTGTTCAGAGTTACCTGAGTAGCAAACATCCTTTGTTCCCTGACTCCAAATTCAAGATGGTTTCATATGACTATACCTATCTCCTATAGAGTATAGTAAAATCCCATAACCAAAGGGAGTGCTCAGTAAATATTGTTGACTGACTGAAATAAGATGAAATAATTCAAGACCTTTTTGAGTCTAGATGCTAAATACCGAAGTTGAAATTGTTAGAAGATAAAGATGAGCAGTTGTTGTTTTTTTGTTTTTTTGTTTTTTTGCTTTTGGATATGAAAACTAGTTGCAGAGATATCATCACTGAAATGTTATTGAAAATGACTGTATTTTGGAACAATCTCCTCCGAGTGCTCTCATTTTGGGTTAGGATTGTTCTTTTCCCAATAATATCAGACAATTTCTGGAATGCTCGTTCTTTAGCCTTTTTATTGATTTCTTAGCCTTTAAAAAAATGTATGAATTAAAGTCCCAACAGTATTCATCATATTATTTTCCATAGGGCAAGAAATTCACTTCTGCCAGTTGCGCTATAGTGCTCAGGGTCTGTCAATTCAATTCACCTTCAATTTCGATAATGACATTGGCATGACAAGGTAGATCTAAGTTGCCAAAGTCAATCCATCAATACTTCCTATTCAAGGGTGAGTTTTTATAGCTGGTTTCATCTTTACTCTTGCTGTTCATGTATGATCCAGTGATAACTTTCATGGATGTTCATCTATTCAGCATTTAACAAGCAAATTAACAAACCAATATTAAGATCTTAGCATAATGGTTAATAAATGTTTATTGATGGATTGATTATTATACATGAAGCACAGTTCCGATACTGCCTCTGTTTTGGCCTCTGATAAAAATAATACAGAAAGATTGAGTCTCCTCTTTAGTCTTCCATAAGAAACCTTTCCTGTTCCTCTCTAATGCAATAGCCTTCATTCTATTGATTAACCTCAATATATCTATCCTGTATCAATTTTGTTTATATCTGGTTGTTTTTATATGTTCTCCCTCCTTGCCAGAGGGAGGTAAGGTATTGTTTTTTGCCTTCTATATCCCCATTGCTTATATGAGTTTAGCTCATAGTTGGTCATTAATAAATGTGTATTAACTGACCAGCTGTTCTACATTAGGAGGCAGCTAAGTGACTCAATGGATAGAGTGCTGGACCTGGAGTCACATTCAGTCTCAGACACTGCCTTAACTAGAATGCTGGGCAAGTCACTTGATCTCTTTCTGCTTCCATTTTCTCAACTGAAAAATGAGGAGAATAATAACCCTTACCTCCTAGGGTTATTGTGAGGAACAACTGTGATAAAATTTGCCAAGTGCTTGACACAGAGCCTAATACATAGTAAGTGCTTAATAAATGCTTCATGCCTTCCTTTTTTTTCCCTTCCTTCTCTCCCAGGGACCTGAGAAAGTATAGTTATCCTAATTCTTTTTAGATCTATGTTTCTTCTTGGGAGCCATTTTTGGCTATGCCATTCATAAATCTGTTCAATCCTTTTTGGAAATGTGGGGCTTGAAGAAATAAGTCCTAGAGGTTCACTATTGTGTCTATTACTTAATTGTGTTTGTCCTAAACTTCTTCAATTAACTTTCAAAGGGAGCCTCTCAACATGGGATTTTAGGTTTTACCAGTCAAGGTTAACCATGTCCATAACCAAAGTCAACTCTAGGAGTATCATCCCAGGTCATGTACTTTTTTTTTCCCTTTATTGGTGCTGTTTGGGAGTGAGCCAAGAAAGAATAAGGTAAGGGATAAAGGGAATGGCTCTGCAAATTGGTACTAAAAATGAAATGAGGTTCAATTCGTAAAAGTCACTTGGGTAGGCAGTCAACAAGTGCCCTCAGTGCTTCTTGCCGTAGGATAGGGAATAAACCTGTGATTTCATTGGCATAGGGAACTCCTGAATGAAGAATTTCCTTCTAACAGTGTAGGTCAACAACTTAATAGTTTCTGAGAATTGCCTGGAGAATAGAACCTTTAAGTGACTAGGTCACATAGTCAGCATCTGTCAAAAGTAGGAAAGAAGGTCAGATGTTCCTAACTTTGAGAACAATTCTCTATCACTTTGCCACACTGCCTCTTGCACACAGTAAATATTTATGGTTAGGTAGTGATGCCCCTGTGGGAATACACAAATATACACATATATTCACACACACTCACATGAACACATCTACATTCATATACATATATATACATCTATATTCACATATATTATATATGGGTGTATATACAATATACATATATTTATTTATGTATAAATTACATATTATAAAATTTGTATAATGTATATAATTGCTTTTGACCCACACAAAAACCCTAATAACATTTGGCTTTGGTATAAGACTTTATAGTTTGTAAGATATTTGACATTATCTTCAGTGACACTCATTGGAATGACACCCATTGGAAACAGAATTGCTTATGTCATTTCCATTTTAAAGAGGAAGGAACTGAGGCTTAAAAACATTTTAAAAAAATACAAGAACAAGTATCTTGCTAGGGTCAAAGCAATGAGTGAGAAATAAAAACAAAATTCATCTCAACCTCATAAGATCATGATTCTAGTATTAGAAGGGACCTTAGGACTCTGAGAACCCACTTCCCACAATTGTTTGATGAGTAAAAGTCAATCTAGGTCTTGATGACCCCATGTCCAGTGCCATATCCACAATCTCATGCTTCCTGCCTCTCGATTCTGTCTCATTTTGAGATTATAAAACATTTTGTTCACTCAAACATTTACTTGAATGATTTTGAGTAGAGGCAGTTAAAGAATGAACCAACAACAGAAAAGATTTTCCACAAGATGCTTGGAAAATATCTCTATCTTCCAACAGTTTGAAGATAGAACTCGCCATCCAAAAGTAGTCAGTCATGAATGTGCCAGCTAAAACTTTTAATAAACACAAATGGTGTACTCAAAACTCAACGGTGATATCCAACAACCTTGTATCAAATATCCTATTTAAAACCCAATGAAAAGAAACTCCATCACTCTAGTTGAATGAACATAGTCATCACCAGACTGAAAATGGAAATTAGTTAGCAGAGGGTCCCTGGAAACCTGTGGAGAAATGACTTAATAATCACTGGGACCGAGACAGAGCTTTCTTTTTTTACCGCTCCAAATAAAAAGAAATGTGAAAAATATACTTCCTTGGGTTTTTAGAAAGAGCTTACTTAAAACTTACTTACTTACAATAGATACTTACAACCAAAGGGCAGCAATGAAAATCTGGATTTAGCAGAGGAGCAACAAGAGCAGAATTCTTTATTAGTGACATTATATAAGTGTTATAATTATGGTAGATGGTCTGTTGTCCAGCAAGGTCAGGGGAGGAAGTGTTTGGCTCAGTAAATATTCTGTCCAAAAAAAGGAAATTCCATCAATTCTAAAAAAAATTAATTTTTGTGCTATTTCTAACACATGGCAGAGTTTTCTATTTAAACTAATTGCTCTTGCTAACTGGGTGCTAATCTCTGTTGCTCTTATGTGCAGAAGGAGTACAAGTGGTATTAACACCCTCCAAATTCTGACATCCTGAGACAAAACTGTAGTCACCTGGCCTTAGTGATGGCTCAGATAGCAGGTTATTGAGTATGTGAGAGTTTTCTGGGAGTCATCAAAAAAAAAAAAAAAAAAACAACTGCTAGTTAACAATTATGAATGTCTTCCATAATTTGCTTTAAAATTTGAAAATCTAAATGTGGAATACAAGGAAATAATGGGTAGTGAGTTCAAATTATAAGCGATTCCTTGAAATGTGGAGTTGTTCTAGGATTTGCATTAGCTTAATACTTAACAGAGTCTGGATTGTAGCAAACCAAAATCTAAAAGGGAGGAGATGGTCAAATAGATATTGATCAGAAATGAAGATGGACTTAAAAAAAAATCTACCTATGATGTTAATGATCAAATGTGATTCATTGTATAAACACTAGATATACTAGATAATATTTTAGGGATATGGCTATTTTAAGAAGCAAGAAAACCCACATAATTTGCTCTATGAAATCTCACCAATGTGTAAAGTATGGTCGATTGTCATTTTAAGTCATTGATTCTTTACAATGTTCCTTCATCTAAAAGATCTTGATCACTCTTCTATTCAGCCTTCTGGGTTCACTTTCAAGTTTCACCTCTTTCTTAAAGCTCCTGGACTCTGTTTTTCCATGTTTAAATCTTTCCTTTTTGAAGTAATTACTTTTATCTATCATAAATGAAACAAGAAGACCTCACACAACCTTGATAAATATTGCTGTGGGGCCAAATCATTTAACCTTCAATGTTCTAAACAATTTTTAAAGATTGTAAATTGCAGAATAGGTACTTCTTTACTTGTATATTTCCCCTAACCTATGAAATCATGTGTTCCCATCTATCATTCAGAAAGGCCCTACTGCAATGAGGTTAGAGTGTAAGATCAGATATCAGAAAAAAGAGCTAGGTTCAAATTGTGCCTCAGATAGTCCCTCTGATTCGACTTCCTTGAGCTTCTATTTCCTCATCTGCAACATGGGCTTGATAGACCCCTTAGTTCTAACTCAGAAGCCTCCTAAGGCTCAAAGAAGCTAATGTATACAAAAGGATTCCTGTACCTTAAAGCACATAATATTGGTTATTATTTTCTCCACTATATTCAAGATCTGTACAGATGGAAAAAATTGTCACATAGATAAAATTATAGAGTATGACCTATATATCATTTGGTAAATTTCTTTTTTGCTTTTTATTTTATTTATTTATTTATTTGTTTGTTTATTTATTTATTTATTTTGATGGGACAATTGAGGTTAAGTGACTTGCCTAGGGTCACACAGCTAGGAAGTGTTAAGTGAGGCCAGATTTGAACTCAGGTGCTCATGACTTCAGGGCTGGTGCTCTATCCACTGCACCACTTAGCGGCCCCTCATTTTTATTTTAATGTGATTTTTTTTTCTCTAAGGAGAATATACTCTCAAGGAGGGAAGAGACCATGCTTTATACTTCTTTGTTTCTTACAATTGCCTAGCCCAGTGGCTAGTTATTAATGGAATTATTTATTATTAATTAATAATCATTTATTTAATTAAGTTATTAACTGAATCACATTAATCAATTTGCTTATTTCCTGTCTGCTCAGTTATTAGAGAATGATTCCAGCATTAAAAATTCTAAAAAAGAAGAGGAAGAGGAAGAGGAAGAGGAAGAGGAAGAAGAAGAAGAAGAAGAAAAAGAAGAAGAGAAGAAGAAGAAGAGAAGAAGAAGAAGAAGAAGAAGAAGAAGAAGAGTAATCTAGCTGAAATTCTTCACATTAAAAAGTAGGAAACTGCATTTAGTCCAGAGAGGGAAAGAACTGTTCAAAGTACAACAGCTAACAACTGATAGATTCAGGGTTAACTTCCAGGGCTCCTATCTATTACCTGCCCCAAATCCATTGAGTTTATGTAGCCCAATGGTCGGTGCTTTCATATTGTTTAGTTACTGGGGCACACTGCTGACATACACTTTCATCTGCCCCTCACATCTACCTTGCAAATCCTGCCAGAATGATCTAAGTACCATGAAAAAAAAAAAAAAAAAGGAGAGAGGAGCACTTGGTCTTCGGATCAGCTCTATGGAGCAGGTTATGTATTAGGCATTTTCCTTTGGAGTGGTTTAATGGGAGCCCTGGGCTTGGGCACTGCTCCAACAGAGTAAGTAACCCATCAAGGTATCTATTAAACTCTGGAGATTTGCATCCTTGTCTCACTCCCTTTCCCGCTTGAAGGCATCCGTTTGAGTGTTACTTATTTCCATCCTTCAGTTGATGGATTGGTCCAGAAATGTAATTACGTCATCCGTTCTCCTCCAGGTTCATTCCCTATTGTAGCAGGGCTAGATTCATTCCTGGTGCCAGATGGAGTTCTAGGCGATTTCCAAGTGTAATAAAACAAGGCATGTTCCTTCCTCGCTTGGATTTCTTTGTACATGTTTGTTAATATGCAGCAAGCGGGGACAGATGAAGTCTGTAGTTCATTTTCAAGGGAGGAATCCAATTTGGCTTTTATGGATGTCGCTGTCATTGGTCAGATATTGCTTTAGTCTTTCACCAAGGATGCAGCCTCATAGTTTACTGCTGCTGCTGCTAATGCAGATATCTGGAGCTGTTTGGGTTGAGAGCATTTCAGTTTTTATGTATTGGAGTAATTAGTCCTCCTGACCATATCTCAGGAAGTGTCTGGATTGGAGGATTAGGATAAACATCTTCAGTCAGGCTTCCTGAGCATGATCAATGCTGGGCTTTAGCATCTCATTTGATATGTTGCTATCTGGGACACTGGCTTTCCAAGACCTCCTTTTTGAGAGGTTCTTATTCATTTCTGGAAGGACAGAGTCATAGATGGGTTGGAGCTCTGAGTCCACAATGAACTAATTGTATGACCTTGAAACACTCATTTAATTTTTTTTATTCATTTATTTACTCATGTAGGATTTATTAAATGTCTACTCTGTGGAGAGCAGTATATTAGTCAAGGAGAGAGGGAACTTCAGAGTTTACATAACATCAGTTTCCTGCCCTTGTGATGCCTTCAATCTAGAATGGGGATAATGCAAAGAAATAACCTTAATGTACATTATTATATGATAAATCATTAGAGAATTAAAAAAGAAAATACTCTGTAAATAGTTCACAGAAAACTACTGATATGGGAATCAGGAATGCTTCCGGGAAGAGGTTGCATTTGTATTGGGCACACTGAGATTGATGGGTCACTGAGAGGCTTCCCAGGTCTCCAAAATTCTCAGTACTGGTAAGTAGTCTGTGCAGGAGATGATTTTCTTTAAGCTCACCTCCTCAAGATCATCCATCAACTTATTTAGTCTCTTAGAGTATAAAGGTTTAAACCTCCCTCAGATTTGGGCCTTAGACTAGTCTTCTGCCAAAAAATTGAGGTGGCCATATAACAAAAAACCTCCAAATTAAGATCAAGTGTTTTCTTTTTGTTTAGAGATCAAAGCTCTCTGCTACAGATAGCAATCTAACTTCTGAATAGAAAGTCCCTCGATCTTTTCCAGTTTAGCAGCCAAAGGAATCTGATCTAGAACAAAAGATATGCTAAAAAGGCAAGATAATTATTCCCTACTCAATTACTCAACAATCTGGTCTTTATTCTGAATACTTGTCACTGAATGCCTGTCAGCCTTCTATAGCTAAGGTGCTGTATTTTGGCCAGAGACAAACCTTGCGATGTCTCTACAAAGCAATCTTTTACAACACTTTTGGCATGCAATTTGCCTTTTGTAGCGTGCTGCAGCCTATTTAAACCCCCCATGTTTCTGTCCGTTGCCCTTGGGATGACTCACCATTTTAATTCCTTGGAATATATGGTATCCTATGATTTGCAGACATAAAGCATCACTAAGAGAATATTGGTTTTAAAAAGATGGGATTTTGCTCCAGTAAGAATTTTGGGGGAATTGAAAATGCCATGCAATTTTTCTGAGACAACCCAGCCTACTCTGCTCTCCTTTTTCAATTCTGTATGCAATTAAATGTCCACCCAAAGTGCCTATACAAGTTATATACAATGATGGGCTAGTTCTCCACTGTCTATCTAGCTGCATATCATACACTGGACATTATGCAGTCTTTCTCTACTTTTTTTTTCTTTCCCTCCGTAAACAGTTCATTTAAACTCTATTGAGTTATTATTTAGGAACTCTGCAATGTTCTAGGCATTGAGGTAATTGGCATACTGCCATCTGTAACCAGGAATATCAGTGTTAAAACCTTGCCATCTCTAAGGTATTCTTATACCACTTTAACTCAACACTGGATGTCCCTCATGACAGTGGGAAAATGTCCCTAATTATCTTTGGATAATTAGGTGATGATAATAATCAGTAACCAAATTATCACTTTCATTGTCTATAAAGGAATTTTTAATGATCTTATATGGGACCATATATATGGGAAATATCTTGTTGGGGACTTTAAGGTAACATTTCCTTCTCCTGAATCAAGTGCTGTTTTATAATCAACAAATGTTCATGGGAAGATTTTGTATTCTCTGTACCCTTCAGTCAATTATGTAGCTATAAAAATGTGATCTGCTATAGAATATCATTTGCAAAAGCCTGCCTGTGCCTTTCTTATATCTTCATACCCTTGATACAAGAATAAATCTCATAAAGATTTCACAGAACTGGAAAGTAAGCCTTTTGGTCAGGTGATTAGGTAATAAGACCATAGATTATTATTTTTTTGGTGTTTTTTTTTTTTTTTTCTTCTTTTTTTTTTTTCTTCTGCTTAGTATGAGGAGAGACTTCTATCTGGCAGGAGACATTACATTGCTGATTTTCTTTCAAGGCATGATGACACCAAGTTTATTGACTTCTTCTTTTGGCCTTTTTAGAACCTGGGCGTCGTACTTCCATTTAGCTGCAACTTACTTGGTTTCATGTTCTTGAAAAGATCTATATTGATATGATTTCATAATTCTAGTAGTCTATTGACTTGCTCATTAGAGAAGGTTCTCACATTGAGAGTTGCCAACAATTGAGTTAACATTTTTAATCTGTGTAAAAACTGTGATCCTTGGAAGCTTCTTCTTCCCTTTCTTCCTGTTATAGTGCCATTGTCACTATAGAAGTCAGAGGCAGCTGCACAGGATTATGGGTCATTTTGTATTTCTCATTTTATTACCATAACCAAAACTTCAACAATTAGTGGCTAGTTTGTTACAAAAGAATGTTTTTTTTTTTTTATTCTCAGCTAAGTATATCCTCAGAGAATAAAGTCCATTGCTTAGATCACAACTGAAGGGTTTTCATTAAGAAGAACCTGCTAGTCCATATTCTACAATGACATTGATCTTGAAGAATGCAATGTTGTTAATGGACAATAATGAGACACAAGAGTTGGTCTTTCATTTAGGACTGAGTTACAATAAGAGCAATAAGAGGTCATATGTAAAAAAAAATCTTGTTTTTTAGTCATTTGTGACTCTTTTTGACCCCATTTGGGTTTTTCTTGACAAAGCTATTGTTTGCCATTTCCTTCTCCAGCTCATTTTAGAGAGGCAACTGAGGCAAACAGTGTTAAGTGACTTGTCCGGGGTTATACAACTAGGAAGTGTCTGAGACCAGATTTGAACTCAGGGAGATGAATACTCAGGCTTGATCTTCTCTCCACTGGACCAATTAACTGTCTTTGAACTACAACAGTCTTTTTTTTTTTTTTTTTTTTTTTGTAATGACAAAGAATTGGGGCTTGCCCTTTGATTGAAGAATTGCTGAACAAATTATGGTATATGAATGTAATAGCATGATAGAAAATAGGGTTTCATACAAGCCTGGGAAAATTTGTATAAAATGATACTGAGTGAAGTGAACAGAGCCAGGCAGACAATTTACATAATCAAAATAGCATTATAAAGGCAAAGAGATTTGAAAGACTTAAAAATCAATGAGATGATCAAGTATGATTCCAGAGGATTGAAGATGAAAGATGCTATTCATCTATGAGAGACCAGATGAACTAAAGATATAGATAAAGTAAGAATATAGAAAGATATAAAGATATAGATATTTAGATATGGCTGATGTAAATATTTGTTTTACTTGACTATGATTATTTGTTACAAGGATTGTATTTGTTATGTACAATGTTGGCAGCAGCTCTTTTTGTGGTAGAAAATAATTGAAAAATGAGTACAAATCCATCAATTGGGGAATGGCTGAACAAGTTGTATACATAATGGTAATGGAATATGATTGTGCTACAAAAAAAAAAAATTATGAACAAGCAGATTATAGGAAGGCCTGGAAAGAGTTACATAAACTGATGCTGAGCAAAACAAGTAGAACCAGTAATACATTGTACAAGATTATGCAATAATCGGTTATGAAAGGTTAGCTTCTTCCCAGTAGCTGAGTGATATAAAGCAATACCAATAGACTTTGGACAGAAAATGCAATCTGCAACCAGAAAAAAAAAAAAAAAAAACTAAGGACCTTACAAAAGACTAAGGTCTGAATGTAAATCAACACAGACTATGTTCACTTCTTTTTTCTGTACTTTTTAATCTCTCCCATGATTTTTTCCCTTTTGATTTGATTTTTATCTCCCAAAATAATTTATGATTCATAAAACAATGTGTATCAAAAATAAACTAAAAAAAAAAAAAAAAGGAATTTGTAGGAAAACATGATGAAAAATGCTATCTACCTTCAGAGAAAGAACTGATGGACTCTGAATGCAGATTGAAAGCATATTTTTAAAATTTTATTTTTCTTAATCAAAAAACAAAACAAAACAAAACAAAACAAACAAACAAACAAACAAAAAACCCTCTTTGCCCCAGAAACAGAGCTCAACCATCAAGGTTAAAAAAAAAAAAAAGAAGAAGAAGAAGAAGAAGAAATATCAAAGGAAATAAAATGAGCAAGAAACAGGAAAGAACTTTGTCCATAGAAAGTTACTCAGTAATAGGGAAGACCAAAACACCAACTCAGATGAGGACAAAATATCCTTGGAGAAAATCTCAAAAGAATGATATGAATTGGTCTCAAGCCCAAAGAAGCTTCTTGAATATGCTCATAAAAGACTTTAAAATGCAAATATGAGAGGTATAAGAAAAAAAATGACAAAAGAAATGAGAAGTACACAAAAAAGAGTAAATAGCTTGGAAAAGGAAAGCAATCACTTAAAAAAAAAATACAATTGGCCAAATGCAAAAAAAAAAAAAAAAAAAAAAAAAATCCACTGAAGAAAATAGTTCCTTCAAAAATAGAATTAGGCAGATTAAAAAAGAGAGATAAAAAAGCTAATTGAAGAAAATCAGACATTAAAAATCAGAACAGGGTAAATAGAAGCTAATGACTCTATGAAACATCAAGAATAGTTAAACGAACAAAAAAAACATGAAAAATGGAAGAAAATGTAAAATGCTTCATTGGAAAAACAGCCAACCTGAAAAATAAATAAGAAGAGAAAATTTAAAAATTATTGGTCTACCTGAAATACATGACCAAAAAAAGAATCTGGATAGGATTCTTCAATAGATTTTCAAGGAAAACAGCCCTGATATTCTAAAAACAAAGTCATTAAAAGAATCCATCATTCACCTTCAGAAAGAAATCCCATGAGGAAAATCTCAAGGAACATTGTTGTAAATCTCTAGAATAACAATCTCAAGGGAAAACTACTGCAAAAACAACTTAAATATCAAGAAACAACATTCAGGATTACCCAGAATCTGGCAGCTTCTACAACAATGCATAGGAGGACAGAAGGCAAAGAGCCTGAGGTTACAACCAAGTATTAACTACCCAGTGAGACTCAGCATCATCTTTCAAGGGAGGTGATGGAGCTTCAATGAAGTAAGAGACTTTCAATAATTTCTATTGGAAAAAAAAAAAAACTAAACAGAAAATTTGATCTTCAAATAAAGGACTCAAGAGAAGCAATAAATAAAATCAGAGAAAGGTAAACAGAGGGAAATTATATACATACATACATATATATATATATATATATATATATATATATATATATATATATATATATATATATATATATATATAATTTAAAGGTTAAACTATTTATATCCCTAGATGGGAAAATGACAGCTGTAACTCTGGAGAACTGTATCTGTTATTGGGGTGAGTAGAGGGGGGCATCACATAGTTGGAGGGTATGGACTTTGATGTGATGATATCAAAGCAAAAGACATTAAGGAGTGGGGGAAAAAACTGTACTGGGAGAAGAGGAAAGGGGAGGTATAATGGGAAAAATTAGATCACATGAATTGGCACAAAAGACCTATTACAAGGGAAGGGGAATGAACATAAATCTCATCAATTTTGGCTCAAAGAAAGAATGATTCAAATAGATAATGATTCAGTTGCTAGAAGAAATTTATCTAATCTTATAAAGAAATAGGAAGATAAAGGTAAGAAAAGAGAGGGGCTGGATAAAAGGCAGGGTAGAAATACTAGGAAAAATAGTAAAAATAAGAGGTTTATAAAAGATAAGGTAATGGGTGGGATGGGCTAAAAATGAAACACTGCTAAAGAGGTGGAAAAGAGAGGAAAAAGGTGGAAAGAGAGAAAAAGGTATATACAGGGGAGAAAATACAGATGGAAGGAAATATAGAGATGTTAATATTAACTATGAATGTGAATTAGATGAACACTCCCATAAAATAGAAGTGAATATCAGAGTGGATTAAGAAACAGAATCCCACAATATGTCATTCATAAGAAACATATTTGACCCAGAATAAAGGTAAAAGCCAAGAAGAGAATTTATTATGCTTCAGTTGAAGTAAAAAACAAAACAAAACAAAACAACAACAACAACAACAACAACAAAAAAGGGGGGTAGCAATTCTGATCTCAGATAAAGCAAAAATAAAAATAGATCTAATTAAAATAGATAAGGAAGGAAAAAAAAATTTTGTTAAAAAGTGCCTTAAAAAAGAAGCAATAATAATATTACATGTATATGCACCAAGAGATAGAACATACAAATTCCTGGTGAAGATTTTAAGATAGTTACAGGAAAAAACAGACCACAAAAGTATATTAGACGGGGGCCCTCAACTTTTTCCTCTCAGAATGAGATAAATGTGACCACAAAATAAATAAGAAAGTAAGCAGGGAAGTTAATAGAATACTAGAATACTCAAATATGATAGACATCTAGAGAAAATTGAATAGAGACAGAAAGGAATTCACCTTTTTCTCAGCAATTCATGGCACCTGCACAAAAACTGACCATGTATTAGGGCATAAAAACCTCACAATCAAATAAAGAAAGGCAGAAATAGTAAATGCTTCCTTTTTAGACCACAATGCAATAAAAATTATATTCAATAAAGGGCCAGGGAAAAATAGACTAAAAATCAATTGGAAATTAAATAATCTAATTATATAGAATGAGTGGATCAAACAACAAATCAAAGAAACTATCCATAATTTCATCAAAGAGAATAACAATGATTAGATACATATCAAAACCTATGGGATGCAGTGAAAGCAGTTCTTAAGGGAAATTTTATATCTCTAAATAGCTACATTGATAAAATAGATCAATGACTTGGGTATGAAACTAAAAAACCTAGAAAATGGACAAATTAAAAATCCCTAATTAAATATCAAATGAGAAATTATGAAACTCATAGGAGAGACTAATAAAATTGTAACTAAGAGACCCATTGGATAAATTAATAAAACTTAGAATTGGTTTTATGAAAAAAATGGCAAAATAGAAAAACCTTTGGTTAATTTGATTAGAAAAATGAAGAAAAAAAAACAAAAACAAATCACTAGCATCAAAAATGATAAGGGTGAACTTACCACCAATGACAAAGAAATTAAAGCAATAATTAGGAGCCCAACTGTATGGCAGCAAATCTGACAATCCAACTGAAATAGATGAATATTTACAAAAATATAAATTGCCCAGATTAACAGAAGAGAAAATAAATTACTTATTTTTTTAGAAACATTTTAGAAAAAGAAGTTTAACAAGGCATTAATGAACTCATAGGAAAATATTTCCACAGACAGATGGATTTACAAGTGATTTCTACCAAACATGTGTAGAAGAATTAATTACAATACTATGTAAATTACTTGGAAAAATAAGTAAAGAAGGAGTACTGCCAAGTTCCTTCGATGACACAAATATTTTACTGATATCTAAACCAGGAAGAACCAAAACAAAGAAAGAAAATTACAGGCCAATCTCCCAAATGAATATTGATCCAATAATTTTAAATAAAATATTAGCAAAGAGATTACAGCAATTTATCAGCAGGATATTATACTATGATCAAGTAGGATTTATACTAGGAAAGCAGGGTTATTTCAATACCAGGAAAATCATTATCATAATCGATCATAGCAATAATAAAACCACAGAAATCATATGATAATCTCAAAAGGTACAGAAAAGGCTTTTGACAAAATACACAGCCATTCCTATTGAAAACATTACAGAGCATAGAGATAAAGGGAGCTTTCCTAAAACTAATAAGCATATCTAGCTAAAACCACCAGCAAGCATTATTTGTAAAGGACAGAAGCTAGATACATTCCCTAAAAGATCAGGGCTGAAACAAAGATGCCCATTATCACCACTAATATTTAACATTGTACTAGAAATGTTGGCTTTAACAATAAGAAAAGAAAAAGAAATTAAAAGACTTAGAATAGGCAATGAGGAAATAAAACTTTCACTCTTTGCAGATGATATTATGGGAGATCCTAGAAAATCATCCAAAAACCTACCGAAAACAATGAACAGTTTTAGCAACGTTGTAGGATACACCCTGCACCCACACTCACACAACATCACCCACACAAATCATCAAGATTTCTATATATTACTGACAAAGTACAGCAGCAAGAGATAGAGAAATTATATTTAAAATAACTGGTGACAAAATATTTGGGTGTCTAACTACCAAGACAAACTCAGGAACTACATGAACACAATTACAAAACACTTCTCACACAAATAAAGTCAGATCCAAGCCACTGGTAAAATATCAATTGCTCAAGGGTTGGCTGAACTAATATAATATAAATGACAATTCTGCCTAATGGGTCTACTTATTCAGAGTTATACCAAACTGCCAAAAAATTATTTTATAGAACTAGAAAAAAATAATAACAAAATTAATCTGGAAGAATAAAAAATCAAGGATATTACAGGAATTAATGAAAAAAAATATAAAGGATGGTGACTTAGCATTACCAGACCTAAAATTATATTATAAAGCAGTAGCCATCAAAACCATTTGGTACTGGCTAAGAAATAGAGTGATGAATCGGTGCAATAGATTATATGTCTATATCTATATCTATATCTATATCTATATATCACTAATCAATGACTAATAATGTAGTAATCAATTAAAACCCCAAACTCTAGCTTCTGGGATAAGAATTCACTATTTGACAAAAATTGCTGGGAAAACTGGAAAATAATATTTCAGAAACTTTGCATAAACTTCCATCTCACAATCCATATAAAAATAAGGTCAAAATACGTATATGATTTGGGCATAAAGGGTGATAACATAAACAAATTAGGAAAGCAAAAGATAATTTACCTATCAGATCTTTGGAGAAGAAAGGATGACCAAAGAAAACAACATGAAAAGCAAAATAGACAATTTTCTCTTTTCCCTTTATCTTTTAAAGCTTTTCATTTTTAAAACACATGCACAGATATGAAAATTATCAACATTCATCTTTGCAAAACCTTTTGTTCCATTTTTTTTCCTTCTCTTCCCCCCACCAGCTCCCCTAGATGGCAAATATATATTAAACATGTGCAATTCTTCTACACATATTTCCATCATTATCATGCTGCACAAGAAAAATCAGATCAAAAAGGAAAGAAAAATGAGAAAGGAAACAAAATGCAAGCAAATAGCAATAACAAAAAAGTGAAAATGCTATACTATGATCCACACTCAGTTCCCACAGTCCTCTCTCTGGGTGCAGATGGCTCTCTCTCCATCACAAGACCATTAGAACTGGCCTGAATCACCTCCCTGATGAAAGGTGTCACAATTCACCAAATTGATCATCATATAATCTTGCTGTTGCTGTGTCCAAGTCATTCCCCAATTGATAAATGGTCAAATAATTTGAACAGACAATTTTTAGTTGAAAATTAAAGCCATCTATAGTCATATGAAAAAAAAATGCTCTGAATCACTATTGATTAGAAAAATACCACCTCATATCTCTCAGATTGGCTAAGGTGACAGGAAAATATAATGAGAAATGTTGAAGGAGATGTGGGAAAACTAATGCATTGTTGGTGGAGTTGTGAAATGATCCAACAATTCTGTAGAGCAATTTGGAACTACGCTCAAATGGATATAAAACTGTATATAAAACCGTGCCACTATTGAGTCTGTATTCCAAGGAAATTATGAAGGAGGGAAAATGACCCACATGTGCAAAAAATATTTGTAGCAACTCTTTGTGGTAGCAAAGAACTGGAAAATAAGTTGATTCTCATCAGTTAGGGAATGGCTGAAAAAGTTGTAATATATGAAGGTGATTGTATATTATTGTTCTATTAAAAAAAAATGATAAACATGTCGATTCTAGAAAGGCCTGGAAAGATTTACATGAACTGAACAAAACAAGCAGAACCAGGAATGTGTTGTACAAAATAATAGCAAAAATATGTGATGATCAAATATGAAAGGCTTGGATCACTCAGTGGTTCAGTGATCCAAAGGAATCCTGGTAGACTTTGGATAGAAAATGCCATCTGCATCCAGAAAAAGAACTATGGAGATTGAATGTAAATCAACACAAGCTAATGTTCACTTCTTTTTTTCTGGGTTTTTTTTTCCCTTTTTTTCAGATTTTTCACTCCCAACATGATTCATAAACAATGTGTATTAAAAATAAATAAGAAAAAACAAACAGGTATAATATTTCAGAGTAAGGAAGGAAGACTTATGGAGGAGGAGGGTATCAGAGTAGGATGAATGGAGGAGGAAGAATTCAAGGTGGGCTTGGAAGGATGAGTGGTATGATATCAACTGGCAAAAATAAGGTGAGATCATTCTTGCCATAGAGAATGTTATAAACAAAGGCATGGAAGGGGCATAGGAGGAAATATGTTCTGGGATTGGCGAAGAGTCCAATAGGACCCATGATAAGCACAAGCGTAAGACATGTCTGAAGGGTAAGTTAAAGAAAGAGTGTGAAGGAATTGAGATTTCATTCTATAGTTTGTCCATTGAGAATGTTATTTTGGTAGTAATCTACCATGAAGAAGTGATGTAGAAGAAACTGGAGATTAGACCAGTTAGATGGCTATCAAAATAGTGTAGACTGGAAGTCATGACCATTTGTAACAGGATGATGGCTGTCAGCTGGACGAAGGATGGGAGGGAGAACTCTTACAGAGGGAGAATCTGGAGAACTTAGCCATTGACTTGAGAGCTTGGAACCTGACTGACTAAGAAAATAGCTGGACCATCAAGAAAAGTTGGAAAGCCACAAGAAGCAAATTTGCAGGGCATTGGTTTGGGGCTGGAGAGGAGGGGGCACAGAGGAAGCAGATTGTTTTAGAGCCCCCTCTGCATGCAGTCATATACATTAATTATACTTTATCGTCAGAAGCAGAAAGCAGCAGAAAGCGGAGGTTCTCTTGCCCCACCAGACACCATACTTCATTTCCCAGAGTTCAGTCTGTTCTGTCTCTATTGAACTCAAACAGAACCACTGCAGAAGGGAGCAGACTTTGGGAAGGCTCATCTGAGTTTCACTCTCCCTGAAATTAAGTTTCCAATAAAAGAACAATTCTCTCTATGCAGGCCAGTGAAAGAAAGAGACATTGACAATGGCCTAAGTACTTGGGAGGAAGTTGGGGTGGAGAGTGAGCCCATGTGACAAGATTTCTACTTTGCCTGAGACCTTTTGTTTGGCATTTATAAAAGTTGAATGACAGATAAAGCATGGGGTTTGTGCAGCCAGGGGAAAAAAAAAAAAAACCAACGTGGGTATTTTTAATCATTCTCTCAAGGCTTTAAACATCCTGTTAAGCTTTCAGGCAAAAAGCAACCTTCCCATAGAGAAGAGAAAGCAGGCCAGGATGTGGTTACAAGGTGGAATTCTACTCCATTGTATTAAAGTGCCTTAATGAACATCAAAAAAAAAAAATAGATTTGCATGAATACTGTTTATGGAAAGCACTTAACATAATAGTTACTTGAGGCTCAGTTCAGTAAAAATGGCTATAACGGATATTATGCATCATCTCTGTATAGTATGAGGTAACTACAAGGGCTAGAGCTTTTAATTCAGCCTCTGGGAGTCCAGGGATTGTTTTTTTTTTTTTTTTTTTTTTTTATCACATTTCTTGAATGTTGACAGTACCCACGAATGACATTTTGGTGTTAGATACTGGATGGAAATGTAGTCATCCAATGTGCAGCAATCTGATCGTAAATATGGCTGAGGAGAGACATTGATCCAAAGTGCCCACTTCCTATTTCACTCTCGGTGGCTAGCCATAGGCCACACCCTGTGACATCACTCCAGGAAATGAGTAATGTAGACCCAAAAGAAAAACAATTGGCAGCAATATATTTCCATAGATAGATGGTCATCAGGGAGGCTGACTTCATCTTCTGGCATCAAGTCACTCTCTGAGGAGAGAAACAATTTTCTTCCTTGTCTTCTAGCTTTAGCATTCATATTAGAAGGAACCTTTGAACCTTGGAGAAATGGCCAATTAATCAACTAAGATTTATTGTCTTTACATGGAAAGTGACCCTGCTCCTTTCTAATGTACCATTTGCAGATCCTCTGTACCATTCACTTGTCCAACATGTCATTACAGGGCGATTGCAGAAGCAGAGCATAGCAGAATGTAGGTTAGTAATATACATTTAGCTGCAATGAAGGCTTACTAGAGCCAGAAGAAGAAATGGAAATCATCACCTACCCACAAGACCTAAGACTAAATTGCCGTTCTGTCATCTATATAAAGATGAAATATTTTAATTCTTCCAACCACATTGTAAGCTCCTTGAAGACATAAGATGGCTCCTTTACTTTTGCCTTCCTCCCTTCTCCTTGTTACCCATCCCCTTGCTTCCAGTTGAACCCCATCATAGGTGGCCGATAAATATATTTATTGATTGAAAACTGACAGTTTTATGATTTATCCTTAAGGCTACATGATAACATCAAAGAACAGTAAACCTGACTTGAAAGGTAATCCTTTTCCTGCCACTAAATAGCTGGGTGATCTTACTTAGATTCTTAAATTTCCTGAGTTTGTTACTTTATCTATAGAATGAAGATTGGATTAGATCAGTGACTCTAAAACTTTTAATGGATGAACATCTCTTTTGACATAAACAAAATCATAGACTTCTATATGGTCAACATTTTACTAGCATCTATTAATTGAGTAAAATATATAATGACAAAAAGCATTATGGGTTCAGTAACACTCAAGTAAATTTATATTTTATGAATTATAATAGTGTCTACATTTAAAAACTAGGAATATATATGTGAAGAAGACAGAATATATATAGACTTATTTTACTAAATAAATTAAAGTAAAATGTCAACTCCTTGAGTTGTCTTTACCTAGTACAGTGCCTGGCACATAATAAATGTTTGTCAAATTATTGAATTGAATTATACTCATTTGGTAAAAAGAACTAGTTGCAATAATTCTAGCATCCTCTAGGGGCCTGTAATCCATATGGAGGGTAGAATCTCTAAACTTCCATCCAGCTCAAAATTTCTAAAACTATTCTATATTAATTATAGTAGAGTATTGTGGTTATTAAATATTATGTAGGTAAATCTATATTATATATTATGGATATCTATATTCCTTTATATTCAACTCGAGGCAGACCTGTAGAAGGTAAGATTTGAACTGAGTCTTTAAAAAAAATGAAGAGAAACAAAGCTGTGATTGGTAGTGATGGAGCAGAGCATTCAAGCAAGAGACCGAGTCAGAAGAAAGGCAAAGAGTATCATGTGCAAGGGATAGTAAATAGATCAGCATAGCTAAATTGTAACACACAGGAAAGGAAAGAGAAATTAGAAAAGAACATTAGGAAGATAGCCAGGTGATGGGTTACCAAGAGTCTTAAATGTGACACAAGGAAGTTTCCATATGATGCTGTAGATAACAGGGAGACATTGGAGCCCACTGAACAAGGGGCAGAGGGTTTACATGGCTTGAAAGTGAGTAGAGGATGGATCAAAGTAAGAAGGGGCAGAGGCAGCAAGTGCAGCTTAGGAGATAGTTGGAAGTATTTAGATGAGAAATGATGAGGAGGTGATGTTTGAGTGAACGGAGAGGGCCACCTTCCTGTTAGGAGCTCCAAAATATCATTCTGCCATATTGCCATGATCCTTTATCTCCCAAAGGTATGTCCCAAACACGGGACATACCAAGGGAACCTTCCTGGATTATCTGCTCTCCCTAAATGGGTATCTCTGTTCCCTGGATCCCTGCCATCCTCCAAGATCCTCTCTCCAATTTGTCATAGTGTTGACATGAGTTTCCAGTGTCTGTGCATGTACATTTTATATTTTTGCTATGTTGTTTCAGTCATGTCTGACTGTGACATCATTTGGTGTTTTCTTGACAAAGATACTGAAGTGGTTTGCCATTTCCTTCTTCGGCTCATTTTACAGATGAGTAAATTGAGACAAATAAGGTGTCTGTGACAAAAGTTGAAGTCTTTCAGACTCCAGCCCTGGAGCCATACCCCTCTTTCATCTTGCTGCCCCTATCACAGATAGTAGCATTAATTTTTTTTTAAATAATACCCAGGGTTACTTGTAAATAAATGTATGAGGATAGATGGGAACTCAGGAAGACAAGCCCTCAATTCCAATTCTCAATTCCAAGCCCAGTTCTCTCTCCACTGCTTCATCTAGCTTAAACACACATTTGTAACTTAAGTTAGCAACAAGCCTAAAACAATAATGTTAAATGATTTATCGATGAAATTTATTGTGTCCCATCCCCCTTCTTAGAGAAATCTTCATTTAAATATGATCTCTAGGAACAACCAGACCTCTCCAACCTGATGATGTCATTGAGTTGATATAATGTCTGCAGTAAATTGTCAAATTCCCCAAATGTTTGCACAGTGAGTTTTATGTTTTTAAACTATCTAAATGATGGTCCCAAATGACAAATGTTCATTTTCAAAATCAAAGCTTATTAAGAATTATCTGTCAAGTTCAAAGTGTCAAGAGAGAGTGAATGAATTAGAAATTTTGTCTATCTACAATGAATGATCAAGAATAATATAAACCACATCCTAGAGGTACAGGTAAAGCTTATTGAACTTTGAATAAGGGCAATAATATTCATATTTATAACACATATTAAAGGAGTTCATCCTTAGCTTCAAATAAGCATTCAGTCTTAAATTTTTCAATAATCAATCAGTCAGTAAACATTTATTAAGCAACAAGGGAAAATAAGGTGATTTATTACCATGATAAAGTAAGTTTCATTATTTCAATAAATATAGGATGGAGATAAGCCTGTAATTTCACAGCCTAAATATTGATGTATTTAGCTTCCAGATAAGGGAAATCTCCCCTCCAAAGCAGGTTGTCATCTTGTATGCGATTTAGTCTTACAGAATTGTCTAGAACCCAAAAGTGATTCGGTCCAGGATCACACAGTCCCTCTGATTCAAAGGATGGACTTGAATCCTGGTCTTTTTAACTCTGAGAACATCTCTTCTTCCTCTCTGCCAAACTGGATTTCTTTTTAACAAATATTGGAAAAGCTACATATTCAAATGAGAGAGGTGTCCTTCAAAATTGATACCCACAAGGCTAAGCTCTTATGATATGCCTCTAGGTTTGAAGCACTCAAAATCTTTCTGAAATTCCTCTTTGAGAATTAGCTTTATGAGAAAAATTTAGAAACAAACCAACTTATTGCATTCATTTCATTTTATTTTTGATCACTTTGAAGATGATATTAGTCATCAGCAATTCTAACGTAATCTAACCTCAAAAGATGGAAATTTGCTCAACTGGAGTTACATTTATTGGCATGTAAGCCTGAATATTATTCTTTCTTGCCTCAGTTTCCCTATCTATAAAATGAACTGGAGAGGGAAATGGCAAACCACTCCAGTATTTATGCTAAGAAAAATATTAAACATCAAAGGACAATAGGTTTTCCTTCTGTCACAGGAGTGTTTACATCTGAACACCATCTAACATGGAAGGAGAATAAGTACAATTAAAAAAAAGTTGCTTTGATTGTTCTCTCTGTCTTCTCTTCTTTCTCACATTTTCCTGGAGCACTTTGTTTCAATCTCTTCTTTGTTCAATATTAACGTTAATCCAGATAGATATCATAATACCCTGTAGACCATAAATTTCATAATGACATGGACTTTTGGTTTTTATATCCCCAGCCGGTATCATACTTAGGAACTTAAAAAAAAATGTTTATCAAATTTAATTGAAAATTCCAAATGCTCCAGATTCCAAAGGCAATTGACAAACAAAAGCTAATTCTACCAATGTTTCTAGAAATGTCAGCCTGATTGGAATAAGGGCAGAGTTTTCTGGGGGTACTACTTGGAGAGACGACTCTCATTTGGATGGACATACTCTGGTGAATCTGTTTAAACACCATTGTCATTACCCTGAAATGGGGTCCTTTCATATCTCTTCTGGCAAAAGTTTTAAAAAATAACAACTTGTATTTGTTCCAGCTAAGCCCTTTACGAAATAATTAAATAAGTGTGAACTAAACACATGTTCTGGGAAAGGCATTATAATGTATGCCATGGGGAAAATAGTGAAGCCTAAGGCAGAATCCTGCCCTCAGAGTGCTTATAATCTTGTTGGAGAGATAAGGCATCCATATGGAGAATGGTATAGACTGGAACACAATTAATGGTAATAGCAATGATATATAGTGCTATGTGCCACACATTGTGCTTTACGAACATTATCTTACTCGATCTTTAAAATGAGCCTGGAAGATGTGTTATTGTTACTATACTCATACTCCAGATGAGGAAATTGAGGCAAATAGAGGAAAAGTGATTTGCCCAAGCCCACACAGCTAGTAAGAATCTGAGGTCAAATTTCAATTCAGATTTTCCTAACCACAAATCCAGTTCTCTGTGTACTATGGCACCACCTAGTTATTACATGTCAAATGGGGCTAGTTAACAAATGACTCAGAAAGCTAAATATGGATTAAAATTGAGGAAAGCTTCATGAAGGAAGTTTGATTTCCTGATAGATGCTGGATCAGGAGCATTATTCATGGACATATTTGACTTTTTTTTTTTTTTTTTGAGTCTGTCATGAATCACAATGATAGTTTGGTAAATTCTATGGCCCCATTCTCAAAATAATGGTTTTAAATACACAAAATACAATACATAGACTCACAGAAGAAGCCTATTCTATTGAAATATCCTAATAAAACATTTAAAAAATTCACGGATTCTCAAATTAAGAACCTTTGTCTTAAATGGACTGTACATGGTTCTGATTCTCTCTGCCCTGAATGTAATTTCTTTAGATCCAGAGATGATAATGTAAGGCTGAGGTAAACATATTGGACCTTACTTTTCTTTACATGGTGAAGCAATAACAGCCAGAGCTGCCATCTTTAAAATTATAATCAGCTGCAAGAAGCAAAGCAATGCTTGTGTCTCTGTTATAGGACTCTAAAGGCTTATTAAAGCATGCATACTAGCAAATGTTAGCGTTATGCTTGAAAAACCCATTTCCATTATCAGTCTCTTTTTTCAATTGATTGTGACTTTTCCTAAGGAAAAAAAAAATGCTTTTAGGTTAAAACTTTCTATGCTTGATTCAGCCCAAGGGGCATTTTTTTTTTAAGATGGGGAGAAACAGGGAGGGTGGATAGGCTGAATTGAATCACTTCGGCTGCCTTTGAGCCGTGGCCACGTGGATGAAATGCATGGCTTTGCCCAAAATTGTTTCTCTCCCCTTGCCCTCCCCACGACTTCTATTATTTAGAAATCGCTTAGTGTATATAATTGCAGCTAGCTGGTAGTCCAAAGACACACGGTTAAGCATTTCTGAAGTTATGAAGGTTTCAATGATGGGGCTAAGGGTGCTTCACAGACTCATCATTACTTAGTTTAAAAAGACTGCATTTGACCAAAACCTCTTCAGAACATTGAGGATGCTCAGAATCATTTTTCAAGAAACCTCCCAAAGTGGTCTAGCTGTTATATAGCGAAGGTCGTGATATATTCAACCTGCTGGACTCAAAGGGAGACTCCTCCAATCGTAAAATGAAAATGTTGCCCTGGTGTCCAGATCAGCTGCAAGTCTGTCCTGATGATTAGGGGAGAGATAGAAATGTTCAGAAGACACAGCTTCCACCATTCATCTAAGCTTCGCAAGCCCCTTTAGCGAGCAAGAGGCAGCGGGCGATCCCACGTCACAGACTTATGTCCCTGTTCCATCAGTCTTGCTGACTATATAATCAGTTGTCTTCTTGCAAAAGCACAAAGGTTTATGGAGCCAAGCAGGGAGGCTTAAAAACTTGGACAACACAATCTTCCATTAAGAAAAAAAAAAAGAATTAGACAAATAACGTTAGAACCACATGATGATTTTCGAGCTGTAAGAGACCTCCACATTTAAATTTCAATATATAAATCCCAATTTTTCCATGTAAAATTAATAATGGATTTCTCTAAAGCCAAACCTTTTCCAACCTTCACTGTAATTTTCTTAAGAAAGCATTAAATGAAAGCATTTCACTTTAGTTGAAAATCAATGACACTTCAATGAAGCATGCATCTCCAAAGTATTATGGAGTTGAGAATCATACAGTTCTTCAAGTAAGGCTTGGGACCCGGGGTTCTGAATTAATGATGCTGGGGCAGCACGAGAGACCTTGAAGGAATCTATACCAAAGCAATGGAAAATCTAAAGTGAGCTGTAGCTGCTTCTCCTTTGAAAGGCCACACGAGATCAAGTAATGAAATGAACAGCAAAAAAAATCAAGAGATCGATGATGAATGAAGATGGATTTGGAGGTGACCAGTCTGAGAATGGACTCAGGAGTTCATTTAAAAAAAAAAATCTGTGGTCAGGTCCAGACTTAATCTAATGGTATGATAAGTTGTGGGTCCAATCGATTATTCATAATAATAGCTTGTATTTTAGAGAGCATTTTTTAGTTTGCAAAACTGCTTTCTGCATAGCCCTATAAAGCAAGTATTGTATTATTATTTCCATTTTTACAAATGAGAAAACAGGTTCAGAACTAGGGAGAAAATAAAGTCTTATTTATTAGATGAAGAGAGAAGGATTGAAGAAGGGATAAAAAAAGAGAAACTCAGAGAAAGATTCAGAATGAACGAGAAGGAGAGAAGAAACAGATAGGAAGAATAAAGAGAAAAGGGGAGGAGATAAGGAGAATGAAGCAGAGAGTGAGAATGAGAGAAAGGGGCAGCAAGAGAAAGAAAAAGAAAAAAGAAAGGAAAGAGGAATGGAGGAAAGGAAGGAGAGGATAGAGAAAGGGATAGAGAAAAGAGGAAAAGACACCTTGAATTAAGGAGGTAACAGTAGGAAGATTTGTTTTGTCTATCTACTGTACTCTTGATTTCTTGTATTCCCAAAAGTTGTGAAATCCAAGTGCCTTCCAAAGCTCACCTGAATACCTGCATTCTAGATCTCTTGCTGTCTCCAATTTCCCTCTGACAGTAGAGACTTTCTCTGATAACAAGCTAACACTGCTATGTTCCAGGCATATACTAGGTACTATTATTATTAGCATTTACAGACATGGAAGTGACTTGATCAGGGCACCTAGCTAATAAGTGTCCATGACTGTATTTGAACTCAGGTCTTTCTTACTCCAGACCCATAGGTATATTCTTGTCTCTATTTCTAGGAACGGGGGCCACTTTTTGTTAGAAGAATTTTTTGGGGGGTTATTGATGCAAATTCTATGAATTAAGTCTGATGGTATGACAAATTGTGGGTCCAATCGATTATTCATAACAATAGCTTGTATGATTAAGTCAGGTGAGACTTTTCTATATTCTTTGAAGATCTATCCAAAGGTAATTGAGTCTCATATGGGTTTGTTTGTTTGTTTGTTTGTGTGTGTGTGTGTGTGTGTGTGTGTGGTTTTTTTTTTTTTTTTTTTTTTTTTAACCAATCAACCATTTCATTAACCCATCCTAAAAATGGAGATCTCACCTTAGTAGAAACGACATTGCCATTTTTCTTTGTTAGACTGAGAAACAATAGACAGAAATGGAGTAACAGTGATACAACATCTACAAAACTAACTCATCTTAATATGAAATTGTGTAGCACCCTCAAAGTACTGATTTACTTTTCCTCAAGCTTTATTAAGCAAGTATTCTGCATACAGACTGCTACTATTCTTCCATCCTTCTTGGCTCTCCATCCAATAGAATATAAACATCCTGAAGGCAGAGACTGTTTTAATTGTGTTTTCATTTTTCTTCTGTATTTCCTCCAATCCCCAAAGATAGTTCCTCATTTCCATAATAGGTGTTTAATAAATGAATGAACCTGGACAGAAAAATTTATTAGAATCATTGCTGTCCAATTACTATTTGAAAGAGAAAGAAGGGAGATGGGGAGGGATTTTGTAATTCATTCTTGAATGAGAAACTTGGCTTAAATGTTCCATCAAAGAGAGCAGATTCAATTGTACAATGGAAGAATTTTCCACCAGAAGTGTTAATAAGGATGCAAATGACATGGCAAGCTCCAGTAGGAGGCAATGACTCACTCATATCTCTTTCAGACTGACCACAGGGTAAGGGCAAAAGCCAATGTTCTCTGAGACTTGGAAGGCATGAGATGGTCAATGTAAATTATATCCACTCACATTCTCCTATAATTTACAAGGGTTTTCTTCACAACAACATGACAATGTAGGTGGGGGAAGTATTATTATTCTTGACTGACCATGATGAAATTAAGACTCAGGGAAGTTAAATAACTTCTTGACAAAAACACAACTATTAGTGTTAGTCAGCAGTGGAACTCAAGCATTCCGGTTCTATCAAAAGTTCTTAATCTATGATATGTGAACAAATACATACATACAGGTATACACACATACATAAAAATGTACATATATATGTTAACTGAATGGCCATATAATTGGTTTTGTTTGAAAGCCTGTGTATATTGTTTTAAGCATTTAAAAATATTATTCTGAGCAGGGATCAATAAGCTTTACCAGACTTCCAAAAGGATGCATAACACACACAAAATGAAGTAGCCCTATTTTCAGTCCATTATTTTTTTTCCATTAACCCACCAGTTGAGAGGTGGAGCCAGGTGCTGGTCCCTGGGATTCTCACTAAGTATGAATCAGAAGTAGGGACATCTTAACTTGGGGATTCAATGACTACATCTTAATTATTCATTGCTTGCTCAGAATGATTTCCTTTTTGACCAAGTTATGTCCTTCCCTTTCTCAAACTTTTCATATCCCTCCTTATTTTATGATAGATTTTCCATACCTCCCATATTGATGATTCCTCTATTTTCATCTATTTTTTTTCTCTCATGTTTAAAGTTTCTTTCTGGCAATTCTCTTCTGGGTTTCAGCCCACTTCCATTTTTTGGTATATTTTTATGAGTCATTCTCTCATGCTTCTTAAAAAATTCTCTCTCTCTCTCTCTCTCTCTCTCTCTCTCTCTCTCTCTCTCTCTCTCTCTCTTTAAGGAATGACTCCATTAAAACTCACCATTACTCTCAAATGCTGACTTGTACTAAGCTCCATTTGTCATTTCTAGATAGCAAGATTCTTCATGTAAGCATCTTGGAACAACTGCCTTGCTCTGCTTATTTATTGTTCAGTGCTCTGAACATAAGTCCTACTGTGTAAGTAAATATTACCCAATTATAAGAGTCTCAAGAGATGTGTAGATCCAAAAAATATTCAATATTATCAATAAAATGACTGTGTGGAAGAATCATTGTGGTTTCCTAGAGGGTTCAAATGCTAGGTCTGCCAATTTCCATATGTGACCTTGGACAAGTTATACAACTTATCTGGGTCTCATTTCTTCATCTGGAAAATGAAGGGCTTGAAGAAGATGACTTCAAAGATCCTTTCAAATTTTACATCTATGACCACGTGATATCTTAGTGGAATACACACTGAACTTGACATCATAAGATTTGGGTTCAGGTTTTGGTTGTATGGAGAAAAAGCCATGTGACCTTGAGCAAACAATATCCTTGCTGAGGCATAGTTTCCTCCTTTAAATGAAAGCCCTTTAAAAATTGGGGTCAGAGATTAATTTTTTTAACTTTTTGGGACTTGGATTCCTTTGGCATTTGGGAGAAGTCTATGGATCCCTGCTCAAAAACAGCTTTTTAAGGACATTAAAGAGAATTAAGATCACAAATGTAAGGCTGATTATTGTCCTTATTTGTCATTTAAATTCACTGATTCCTTCAATGTGTCCACAGGTTCAGAGGTTTGCAATCTCTTTTGACAAAGAACAACTCCCAAACCTTTTGTTCCTTCTGTAGAATAGGATAAAAAGAAAAAAAAAAGAAAAAAAAAACTACCTTAACACTCATATAGCTAACTGGAGATGAAAAGCTAATTAATAGAATGGATAGAAACTGGCTTTAGAGTTAGCAGATTTTTGGTTTAACTCCTGCCTCTGACCTATAATAGCTTTGTTGGTTTTTGTGAGCATCAGCAATAGATGCTACAGACAACAATGATCTTCACTGGTGGAAGAAATATCTGAGGAAGGAGTTATTGTACTGTTGAAATAATAGATCTAGAAATCTCTCCTTTTTGTCCCTTCTTCACTGAAAAAAAGATAACATTGAAAACCATCTTCTCTTATCTTCAAGATATTGTCTACGTGAATCAAAATGAAACTCATCTGGTGGTTAAGAATCTCAGGGGAAGTAGGATGGCATTTAGGAAATTTAAAGTTGAGGCTTCCCAAAACTGTAGGGCCTGGATAGGGAATAAAGGAGACAAAGAGATATCATCTGTATAAACTACTTAAAGAGACTTCTTTATTTCCTGTCTCCCTTGGTGCCTAATGTGATGTCTTGCATTTAGTCAACCCTTAGATGTTTACTACATAAACAAATCTGTGAAGGAATGAAACCAAAGCTGTGCCATTCTGAAGAGGTTTGATAGCCTGGACAAAGCAATGCTAAGTAGTTCCCCATCACATTCACTAAAGCCTCTGGTTTCTGTGAGTTCTAGTCTTTCTTTTTTGTTATCAAATGTATTCAATATTATTTTTTCCTGTCTCTAAAAAGGTGCTACTTTTAGGTGACTTTAGGTAATTTTTCTGTTTTTTTGTTTGTTTGTTTGTTATAATTGTTGAATATCCATGAGAAACTGTAATAACTGGAAATGTCAATGGAAGGTTGGGTTGGATAATGTAGATAAGAGATAGGAAAACAATTGGTTGGTTGTTGTCCTTTGTTCTCAACTAGGACCAAAATGACATCATTATGTTAAAATTAAGTCCTTGGTTGGGGCTGATCAGACCAAAAGGAGTTCAGAATACTCTGCCACAAGATGAATACAAATAGTCCCTATGAACATTTGGGGTGGGTTCTTTAACTTTGCATATATAGCATTTCTTTTGAGCTAATTCAGAGATTAATCCTTTTTTTCCCTTTCCTTTTTTCCCTTTTATTATATATATATATATATATATATATATATATATATATATATATATGTATGTATATATATATTTTTAGATAAAGCAATTGAGGTTAAGTGACTTGCCGAAAGTCACATAGCTAGGAAATGTTAAGTGTCTGAAGTTGGATTTGAATTCAGAACCTTCTGACTTCAGAATTAATACTCCATCTCCTGCATGGTTTAGCTGCTCCATGAGTTAATTCAGTTTTGCTTTGCTCATAGAATTCAGTACATTATGTGATGAGGGCACACACATCCTGTGTCAGTATCTCCCTTACCATGGAGTCAATTCTAAAGTCCTTAAAAGAGAGACCTTCAGAATGTCCTTGTATGGCTTTTTCTGACCACCTTGTGAGTGCTTGCCCTGTGGAAGTTCTCCATAAAATTGTCTTTTTGGCAAGCGTACATTTGACATTCAAGCAATATGGCCAGTCCAATGGAGGTGTACTCTGTGCAATAGAGTTTGAATGCTGGGTAGTTTAGTTTGAGAAAGAACCTCAGTGACTGGTAAGTGCTCCTGCCAGGTGATCTTCAGAATGTTCTTAAGACAATTCAAAAGGAAGCACCTCAGTTTCCTTGCCTGGACCTGGTATCTTATCCCAATTTCACAGGAATACAACAATGAGGTGAGCAAATAGTTCTGTAAACCTTCAGTCTGATAGTCAGTCTAATACCTCTCCTCTCCCACCCTTTCCCTTGGAGGCTCCCAAACACTGAGCTAGCTCTGACAATGTGTATGTCAACTTCATTATCAATGTGTCCATCCCTGGAAAATATACTGCCAAGGTGAGTGAACTTATCCATAGCATATTTCCTCATCATAAATAAGAAAATAAAGTAAGAAACAAAAATCTAGATCCTGGGCATTCTGCATGATTTTCTTAGACTTGGGGAGTACAATATAGGAAAAAAATATTTAGATAGTAGTCTGTCTGAAAAAGATCTGGGGTTAGTAGATGACAAGCTCAAAATGAGTTAGCAATGGGATAAAGTAGCTATGGAAGCTAATCCAATCTTACCTGCATTAAGGAAAAATAATTAACTTTAACTTTAAGCAAAAAGTCTCATAGTACTCTACCCTACTCAAATCTTACCTGGACTGTGATGGTTAGTTCTGATGAATTGTATTTTAGGAAGGATGCAGACTACTTTAATTTTGAAAAATTAGAGGGAAGATATGGAATTTATCCAGTTCATTTGATGAAAAAAAATAGTATGGGACTTAACTAGTCTCTTTTAGCAATGTACAGCATGCATGTATTGGATAATTCAATATCCCTTGAAGGTTGTGCTATATAGACATAGTCCTCAAGTAATTTTAAAGCTATCAGACCCTGGAGTTATTCAATCATAAATCCAAAAAACAAATAGTTGAGGAAAAAGGAAGATAGGGGAGGGAAAGAAAAGGGAGAAATGAGGAGAGGAGAAATGAAGGAAGGTAAGAGTAAAAAGAGGAAATGGAGGGAGAGAGGGAAGGAAGGAGTAAGGGAGTGAAGAAGAAAGGAAGGAAGGAAAGAAGACAGAGAGGGAGGGAGGCAGGGAGGGAGGAAGAAAAGAAGAGAATAAAAAAGGAAGGAAAGGAAGAAAAAAGAAAGGAAGAAATGAAGAAAAAAGAAAGGAAAAAAAAAAGTCTGTCCTCAAAAAGTTTGCAAGTACACTAGTAGTTATACTAAACTTTTTGAATTTGGGTGATGACTGGATACAAAAGTTACTCATCTGGGGTTGGTTTCAAGAAATGGCTTCATCCCCTAAGTGGTTTGCCAAGTTTCTATTAAATATCTTACATTATTGAGGGTACCAGTCAAAATCACTTATCAGCAGTTCTTCTAAATAGCAAGAAACGTGTATTAAAGAGGCCATGAAGGAATTTCTAATGAGAAAAAATGTTCCTACTTTTTGAGAAATTAACTGCTCCAATAAATTGCAAAGATAAAGTAGGAAAAGTTATCACAATAATGTCTGTTGTAATAAAACTAAACTGTCCAGCTGATAACAGTTAAAATGCCAGAAGGTGAGTTAATGAAATACCATTCTCCTAAAAGCCCCGTTGGTCCTTACACTGAGATATAATTCTGATGTTCACATATAAAGGTTATGGAGGACAGCTACATGGAAACTGTATGTATGCACACGCTCTACAGATTCATCGCCTATGAACTCTTGAATATATATAAAGTTTAAAAAGCAGAGTATATTAAATGAAACTTTCAGGCAGGTGAAATAAAATAATCCTGGAACCAAAAATTGATCCTTGAAGTGCAAAAGAGATGAAAGCCTGTGGGGGGGAAGGAATCAGTTTGAATGCTAGCTGGCATTTGGAAATTTCTATCAAAGTTCACAGAGACAGGGGCAAAGATTGAACCGCCATGGTCTCAAAAACCCTCCTATGATTTCACAACTATAAGGGAGGAAATAGGACTTCATTGTTATCCTCTGTTGGGGAAAAAAAAAAAAAACACCAGGCAACTGAAGAGAGCAATGCAGATGAAATCATTGGATTAAGAAGAAAAGGATGTGAAAGGTTTTCTTTTACTACAGGAGGAAGTCTTTAGTTGTGTGGGCCATGAAAAGGGAACAGGGCAAGAGAGTGTAGTAGAAACTGTAAAGTAACCTACAAGAGAAATTTTGTGCTAATCATTGAAATGTGTACACTTTTGAATCTCTCCATTCTGATCAGAATTTATAGGACCCCAAGAAGAAGAAAAGCGAAAAAGAGTCCCTATAAGCAGGTCAGTAAGGATGAAGCATTTAGATAAGTCAAAATAAGAAAGTCTCTCCTTGAATGTTCCAAGAAAAGGCAGAGAGAAAACTGGCAAAGGAGAAGCTGGTTACAAGTTCAAAAACAGCAAAACAAGCACCCAATAAACATAACTATATTCAGACTAATTAAGTTTAAAAAAAAGAGCAACTAAAGAAAGTAAACAATTATCTAAGGAATAAAAGAAGGAAAATCAGCCAAAACTCTATTTAAAAAAGGCATGAAAAAAGAATGAGAATCATGACAAAAACAGACCTCCAAGTTCAGCTGCCATCTGTCCCACCCATCAGCTGGTAATAATGTGACTGAATAGCAATGCATAAAAGAAGAAAAAAGTCCTTAAGAAAGCATGGAAAAGGGAATAGATATGTTTCTGGTGTCTGGTCTTTGTTTATGGAACATTGCAGTTTCATTGTCAACCGATTTTTTTTTTTAATTTAGGAATAGAAATTGTAATATTCAAATTGTCATTGGATTTTCCAATCCAACCGAATGAATATAGTAGGGGGAGAAATATGTAAGCAGTCAAAGAATGAAAAATTATGGGTTGATTTTACTTAATTTCCTTTTGCAGCAGGATTGCTAAGTTAGTGGATTGTGGGAATGTTGTTCACATGATATATAGGGCATCTGCATTTTAGCAGGGCATTTGATAAATTATTCCAGGATATTCTTATAGAAAGGTTACAAAGATGTGAGCTTGTTAATGGTACAGCAAAGTGATCTCATAACTGGTTGGAAGACTGGTCACAAAGAGTAATTGATGGATTGGGGTCAAGATGTGACCATAAGTTGTGTCACAGACATATGAATCTGTCCCTGTTGTTTAATATTTTATCAATGACTAAATCAAGGCATGCAATGATGTTCATCCAATTTCCAAATGATGTAGAAAAGGGAGACATAGCTACTCCTTGGAAAACATAATTAGAATTCAAAACATACTCTGGCAGTTTCGAAAACTTGGCCAAATCTAAAAAGAGCAAATGTCACCAGGATTCAAATAAGAGCTCCTTGATATGAATACTCCTTCTTGTAGGGCAGTCCTGACTAATTCATTACTTTCCATCACATACAATTTTGAAGCAGCATGGTTTAGGGGAAAGAGCACTGAATTTGAAAGAAGGGGTCATGGGTTTGAATCATGCTTTTGCTTTTTACTTGTATGACCTTGGGAAATTGATTTAATCTCTAGATCTTAATTTTTTCATCTATAAAAATAAGGAAGTCAGTTTTAAATTTCAGTTATATATCTATGATCTGGTTTTCTTCCTATAAATATTCCTACCCATAATGTTGGTAGTTTTCCTGACCTTACTGGGAAAATGTATCCATCTGTTCTCCCTTGCTCTAATTAAATATTAGGTTCATCTCCTTTTCTGGTACCATACCTCTTTGATAATATTTTTGGGTGATTTCTTATATGTAATGTTTTCCTTTATAATAAGCCCATCCTGGAGGCAAAGCCAAGATGGCAGAGTAAGAAGGAACTCGCCCAAACTCTCCCCCAAATTGCTTCAAATTCCTTTAAATAATGACTCTAAACAAATTTTAGAGCAAGAGAACATCCCAAAAGATAGAAGAGAACATTTTCCAGCTGATGGCAACTTAGAAGTTTGGCAGAAAAGATCCACAGAAACAGGATAGGAGCCCAGCACACAATCCCAATCAAGGCCATACCAATGCAGCCCTGGACCCCGGCATCAGCAAAGCAGGACTTAATTGCTTTAGCACACTAGATCTTATAGCTACAGTGGGGTATGGACATTTCTAACAGTTCCAGGGCAGAAAAGAGGGCTTGTGGTCAGGTCCCTAGAAGAACTCTTAAAACAGTTATACAAAATCCTTGAGGCTTGGGACAGTGCACCCTCCACCCTGAAAACAGAGCCCCACTTTTATAAAGATTGAAAAGTTGGCTAGCAAAATGAGCAGACAACAACAACAAAAAAATATTCTGACCATAGCAAGTTATTATGGGGACAAGGAAGATCAAAACACATTCAGAGGAAGATAATGAAGTCAAAGTTCCTACATCCAGCACCTCCAGGAAAAATACAAATTGGTTTCAGGCTATGGAAGAGCTCAAAAGGGATTTTGAAAATCAAGTAAGAGAGATAGAGGAAAAATTAGGGAAAGAATTGAGAGTGGTGCAAAAGGAAATACAAAAAGTTAATGAGGAAAAGAGTGCCTTAAAAAGTAAAATTGGTCAACTGGGAAATTGCAAAAACCCACTGAAGAAAATAATTCCTTAAAAATTAGAATTGAGCAAATGGAAGCTAATGACTTCACGAGAAATCAAAAAACAATAAAGCAAAACTAAAATATGAAAAAAAACCATAATATGCTGCATGCCATTTACATTCACCATGCATATTTATCTATTGCCTTTTGGATGATTCACAATTCTTATTCTTTAGGGATTATTGGCTTACAACCCAGCAATCACCCAGAATGCTACCTTCTTATCTTATCTTCTCTCTCTTATGCTCTAATACCACTAGTATTTTTCACCTCATACTTTGATTATTGCAATAGCCTATTGGTAGCTCTGCCTACATTGTCTCCCCATTTCAATATACCCTTCATTCATCCACTAAAGTTATTTTCCTAAAACCCAAATCCAATTATATCAATCCCTTACTCCATAAACTCTGATGGCTTTCTGTTATATCTAGGAGCAAATATAAAATTTTGTTTGGCACCCAAAGCCCTTCATAACCTAGTTCTCTCCTATTTTTTCAGTCTGGATAACCTTCCCAGACATATTCTTCCATCCAAAGAAATTAGCCTCTTTGCTGTTCTATATACCCTCTACCTCTTGATTCCAGGCATTTTCTATGCCTACCCTCCACGTCTGGAATACTATGGCTCTTCAGCTCTGAATACTGACCTCCCTGATTTTCTTTAAATTTCAACTAAAAATCTATCTCCTATAGGAAGCCTTCCCCAATTCCTCTTAATTTCAATGTCTTCCTCTGTTAATTATTTTCTATATATTCTGTATATTTCTTGCTTTGTATATATTTGTTTATGGGTTATTTTCCCCAATAAGTATCTTAAAGAAAAAAAAATGAAGCAAGTTTTTCTGGTGGAATGTTATTGTTCTCTGGAAAATGATGAACAGGATGCTCTCATGGAAAAGACAACAATAACAAATCTGGAAAATTCTCCACAAACAAAGTGAAATGTAGTATATACAAAGTAATACTGGAATGAACAACTGCAAATGACTTTGCTATTCTCAGCAGTATTATCATCCATGATTACTCTGATGGACTTATAAAAATCCTATCCACACCCAGAGAAGGAACTGATTGTGTCTGAATATAGAAGGAAGCATTCACTATTTCTCCCTCCTCTCTTTCTCTTTATTTTTAATTTAATTTTTCTGGAGGGTTTTTATTTTAATTATGGTGGGAGATCTATGTTTTCTTTTACAACTTGACATTTGTGGAAATGTTTCACATTATTTTATATGTGATTTCTTAATTGTGGATGGGGATAACCAAGAGAACCTAGAACTCAAAAATTCTAAAAACAAAGGTAAAAATATTATTTTGAATATAGCTGGGAAAATAAATTCAAAAAATTAAAAAATAAACATCTTAAAAATAGATTGCCTCTTGCCTTTTGCATATCCCCAGCACTTAATATAATATCTGGCACATAGTTGGTTGATTGAATGATTGAGTATATGGTCTGATATCATACAGAACCCTGGAAAAATAATGGAGTTAAACAGAAAATATTTAAACACTTGTGCTCATTGAAAGGATAGTACACTTTCCTAAATAAAATCCATTCTGTTATCTTCTGCTTTATCAATTTTGAGCTCAGCTCATTGTTAAGCTATAACATATGTCCATAATATATGTACTGATGCTTCTGCTTCATAGGTTGTCCATTCAATGGACTGGGACAATAAGCATTAAGTCAACCTGACGATGTCAACCTACAGGGAGCTCTTGATTGGACTGGCCCACTCCATTCTTGTTAATGTGAAATTTAATAAAAATAAATATAAAGTTGAGCAATTGGATCAAAAATTAATTGCATAAGTATAGGTTAAAAGTAGTTATAGTTAGTATTTTAAAAGATTCAAAAATTTTATTAGATTATACATGTCTATCAACAGTGAGAGTAAAAAAAACAAACAAACAAACAAAAAAAAAAACTAATGAAGTCTTGGTTATATTAATAGAAGCATGATGTCGAAAGGAGTTGAAGTAATAGTATCCAGAAAGTCTGTACTTTGTTCTGGGAAGATCACATTTGAAATAATATGCTGGTTTCTGAATAAAATTTAAAAGACTGCAGTGCTGGGGAGGAAAATGTAGACTATTCCATAGAAGGATTAAATGAAGGATTTCAGAACATAGAGAAGAGAAGACTTATTAGGGATATGATAGCTGTCTTCAAGAGTTTGAAAGACATAATATATGAAAGATTATTAAAATGGTTTCTTATTAAACTTGTAATAAATGGAAATTATAGAGGCAGATTTCAATTTGACATACATAAATCTTTTAAGTGTTTAGGACTGTCCAGAAGTGGAGTGGAATATAATTAGAAATGTTGATTATACCAGTAAACTTCAAGTATAGGTTAAACTATTGCTTGTCAGAAGAGCTGTCTAGGAATTTAGGTAGAATTGAGGAGCAATTTGACATTCTGTCATTATATTACTTATGCTTCTGATTAACCAGTTATATATATATATATTTTTTTAATATCTCCAATATATTTGATATCAGGGCAAAGTAGAAAGAGTTATCAGTCTTTGAGTTAGAAAGACCTGAATTCCAGTTCTGACTTTGACAAATATGAGGTAAGTGAGCACAGAAAAATCATTTTAAACCTGGCTGTGTAAGAATGCTGATTATTGGTATATATTAGATGCTTAATAAATGTTTATCAATTACTTGACCTGCAACTGAAGACGGTGTTTCCATAATAGGAGTTCCCCAACAGTGATGAAATTTGAACACAGGTACAATGTTCCATACCACAACTGAATTTCATTGTCATCTTCCCTGAGAAATTCTGTATTTTTTCCCCCTTTGCTAATATTCCCTGGACTTGAAAGGTTTTGTCCCTAATGTCATTTGATGACATCCTTCCTATCTTGTGAACCCAAAGCAAATGTTACTTTCCACTTCCACACCCCACTCCCAGGAAGTCTTCTATAATCTTTCCAGCAATAAGTGATTTCTGTCTCATCTCATCCTTTAGAGCTTGGTACTGTTATATAAATGTTAGATCCTAATTTATGTCTTATCTTTACTAGATTGTAAGTTCTAAGAGGGTGGAAAGTATTTTTTTTAATCTTGTTAAATCCTCTTGTGACTAGCATGGTCCACTGCATAAAGGCCTATTAAATCAATAGCAAGAGTATGATTAAGCTTTGGGGGATGATTAGATCTATCTCTAAGAATTTGCATAACAAGTAATATTATAATGAAGTTATTATTATTATTATTATTTTGCTATATTGGGAGTGAAATCTTATATAGTTTTGCTCAAGAGTATAAAAAAGGTTAAAAAAATGAGATTGGGCCATATTATTTCAAATTTTGGTCAATGTCCAAGTGCCAGATTGTAGAATTACTCCCTACAGCTTCCACTCCAGGGACAAATTATTCTGTTGGTATGCTGTCTAGGAAAAAGAGTAACCTAGTGAGAGGATTTTCTCAAAATTTGTGTTTTTCCCCCCAAAACTCAGTTGGGCAGGTGAGGGATTTCTCTGAGTATTGAGTAGTCTGAGAATGATTGCCTTGAAATGTGTAGTGTAAGTAGGAAACCCTCCTGTGCCAAGTCTTTCTTCTTATCAGTGTGGATCAATCAAAACTATTGATTATATTAATGTGGGCTCATCTGGCACACCATATGGAAGATGGGATGCTTTGAACAGAGGGTCCATTATAGTGTCAAAAATATACAATTGACTATAAGTCATTAAGTCAGTCCTCTCACTACACCCCTGTTTTCCTTTGAATTGAACTGTTGTCAACTCCAATCATTTTTGAATCACATTCAATGACTAAGATATTCTTCAAAAACAACAGCAACAGCAACAACACTCCTTGCGATTTTTAAATAACTTCTGAAATTCATAAAGGCTCTGCCCCCTACAGACTCCCATTTTGCTTAAAGATTCAGAGCCTAGATTATACATTTTGGTAACTAGCTAGAGAATTCTAGGACTCCAAAGTCCTTCTGGAAAGCATTGCACAGTGGGTTTCCTAACTGCCAAATATACAAGTGTGAAAAGGCCCAAGCATACAGGAAGGGGAGTTATTTTTGCTTTTGAAAACCAATTTATTTGGGAAGGATCACTAAAGCTGAATTTGTTCCCCAATGAAAACAATCATTATTTTCTCATATTTGTTAGCTCAATTCCTTATTTATGATCCCCAGAAGTTTAAAACAGCAACCTCTCATTTAACAAGGTTTTTCTTTATTAGACATGTAAACCGATTTCTCATTTTTTTGACTATAAAGCTCCTAAAATTGATTTTTATATGACTGTTGGAAGAAATTCTTTGAAAGAAAAAGACAGTAAAAATCTGGATCCAGAAAGTAATGGGATAATCTGAAGAAAGAAAAAATTAAAACTTTAACTTCTTAAATTAAAGTTGAGTTATACATGGGTGGGGTTACTAGGCAGAAAATTTTTAAGAAATTTATTCAGTGTGAAAAAGATATAGACATATATTTCAATATATATATTTCATTCAATAAGTATTTTGAATGTTATTAATCCTAAAGATACACAGAAAAAAAAAAAAAAGATAGCTCCTGCCCTCAAGAGACATACATTGTTCTTTTCCTTGCTTTTCTGAGGTCTAGAGGTGATAAAAAAAAATTAAGGAGAATAACCCAGACAACCAGCCAGATATGATGTAAATTTTATCAGTCTCTACATCTTTCACCCTTATCAAGCAACAATGCCCCTTTGAGAATATGAGCATTAGTCTCTAGTTGTATAAAACAGTCCTTGGCCACAAAGGAACAAATTAACCTACTAAGTCTTCCTCCTAGTCTATCATTTCTGATCCATATTGAACCCTAGCCACTCCTTTCTCTGTGCTCTGTGAAATTCTTGTTGCATAATTAACAAACTGCTTCATTTTGGGATTCTCTCCCAACCATTTACTAGACTTTGCTGAGTCTTGGTTTCCTTCAGATAATATTGAATCCCTAGCTATTCTCTCTGGAACTGGTCGGACTTTCATTTATTTACCTTTGAAAAATCAAACTTCTAGTGTACATGTTGATTCTAGAGAGTGAATCAGGATATTCGTTTCTCCTCCTTGCCATGTCAAGAATTTTCCTTCACCACCATTCAGCCACCTCTTCTCCGTAATCCATTAGCTTAAAAATTTCCAACCAACCCCATTAGAGTAGACAGTGTAGCCCACTACCAAATCATTTTCCTTTCATTATCAAATTCAATATTTTGTCAACCATTTTTTTTTCTCCTTTGCAATTCCAATTTTTTTACTGGGAGACTTCAGCATTCATAGGGATATATCTTCAATATTCCTAACCTAATTTCTCAATTTCCTTAAACCTTAGAAATACTCCTTCACTTCACTTTTGTCAACAAAAGAATTTAACACACTTTGCACCTCATTACCTACATGTTTTACTCATTTAACAACAACAAAAAAACTTTGTCTCTTACCATGACCTATCATTTCATTTCTCCCTATACCTCAACACTTTTGAAAATAGCTTTTTAATTTTTCCAAGTACATGCAAGGATAGTTTTCAACATTCATTTTTGCAAAACTTTGTGTTCCAAATTTTTCTCCCTCCCTCCTTTCTCCTTGCCCTCAGATAGTAAGTAATCCAATAAAGGTCAAACAGGTCCATCATAAGTGAAACACTTTTTTTTTTCCTGAAATAATTGGGGTTAAGTGACTTGCCCAGGATCACACCTCTATGAAGTGTTAAGTGTCTGAGACCAGATTTGAACTCTGGTCCTCCTGTTTTCAGGGCTGGTGCTCTATCCACTGTGCCCTTTGTTTTAAAAACAGGTTTTAAGAACAAATGTCCATATTTGTCATGCTGTACAGAAAAATCACATCAAAAGTGAAAAAAAAATCAGAAAGAAAAAAAACCCAAATATACAATAACAACAATAAAGGTGAAAATACTATACTTTGAATTACATTCAGTCTCTATAATTCTCTCTTTAGATGCAGATGGTCCTTTTTAGCACAAGTTTATTGGAATTGCCTTGAATCACCTTATTGCACCTCAACACTTTTAAATCCTTCCTTCTCTTTTCATGAAACTCCCATCTTTCTTTTACTCTTTTTAATATATATTTTTTTATTTTTCAAAATATTTCATAGTTGTCAACATTCACCCTTGCAAAATCTTGTGTTCCATGTTTTCCTCCCTCTCTCTACTTTCCCCCTCCTAGACAACAAGTAATCCAATATAAGTTAAACATGTACAATACTTTTAAACATATTTCCATATTTATCATACCATGCAAGAAAAATCAGATCAAAAAAAGAAAAAGAAAAAGAAAAAAAATAAAACAAGCAAACAACAACAAAAAAGGTGAAAATATTATGTCGTGATCCACATTTAGTCCCGTAGTTCGCTCTCTGAATGCAGAGAGCTCTCTCCCTTACAAATCTACTGTAATTTGCCTGAATTACCTCATTATTGAAAAGAGCTATGGTCATCACAGTTGATCATCACATAATCTTCTTGTTGCTGTGTATGTTGTTCTTCTGGTTCTACTCACTTCATTTATTGTCAGTTTATATAAGTCTCTTCAGGCCTTTCTGAAAGCATCCTGCTGATCATTTCTTATACAAAAATAATATTCTATTCCATTCATACACTATAACTTATTCAGCCATTATCCAGCTAATGAGGATTCCCTCACTTGCCAGTGAGAGTTGCTACAAGCATTTTTGCACACGGGGGTCATTTTCCTTTTTTTTTTTTTAATGATCTCTTTGGGATACAGACCCAGTAGAGACACTGATAGATCAAAGGATATACACAGTTTGATAGCCTTTTGGGCACAAGAACTCCATTCTTTCCATCCTTTCATCTAATTCAATTCTAACTATTCTTTTCTATCAGATTTTTCTCTCCCCTGTTTCTATTCCTGTTTATATTTTGCCAAATCTCCAGCTTGAATTATTCCCATCATCCCTCTCTTCTATGTCTTTCAACACACTATTAAAAAAAAGTTGAACAAATTCCCAAAAGCATCCTAGGTACATTATAACTTTGAGTTATTCAATTTCAACTGGAATGTTACTAAAGCAAAGGAATTCTTCTATTCTCCTTAATTTATTTCCTATTTCACTTCCATGGAGGCTGTTCCCAGATTCTTCTTCAACTCTCATTTTGTTGAGGATATTGAGGCCATTTTCTTGAATTTTCTTTTCCTGTTTCATAATCCTTTGATATGCTGCCCCACTCTCTCCTCCTTTCCTCTAGTCTCTTCATTCTAATCACTCAGCTGTAAGTAATCTTCAAAGTTATTAATTATCTTTGCTTTTTACCTGCATGATCACTCTTTCATTTTCAAATCACCTACATTGTTGCCCCTAATTGGGGGTGCTCCCCAAGACTCTATCTTTGATCTTCTCATTTCATCATATAGATTCTCTATTGGTGACCTCATCAGCTCCTAGGGGTTTAATTATAATCACTGTGCAGATGACTCATACAGCTCAATATGCATCTTCAGTCTCTCCCCTGAGATCCAGTCCTGTATCACCGACTGTGTATTGGGAATTTCCACATGTCTACAATAAAGCTCAAAATCTTCATCCCTTTCCCAAATCCCCTCTTCTCCAAAATTCCTTGTTTTAGTTAAGACACCCTCATTTTTCTAGTCTTACAGGCTCATGAATTTGGAATGATCCTTAACTTCACATTTTCATCACCCAACATATTCAATCAGTTGCCAAATCTTGTCATTTTTATCTCCCTGAGATCTCTTATCCTCCATTCTATTTCTCTAATCTCACAGCTACCATCTGAATTCAGGCCTTTGCTTATCATTGCCTTAGTCCCCTTATTGACTCCCTGTCTTAATTTTCCCCTTTCTGTAGTTCATCCTCCCCAAAGTTACCAGTTTATTATTTTTTTAAAAAAAATCATTGTTCTGATTATTTCCTCATCTGATAAGTAAACACCAATGGCTCCATATTGACTCTAGGATGAAAAAATAAATTCTATTTAGCTTTAAGTCCTTGACCATCTAGTTCTAATGTATCTTTTGAACCTCTCTCCTCATTTTGTGATCCAGCCAAACTGCCCTTTTCAGTGCTCTTCATACATGTTACATCTATCATTTCCATTCCTTCTTACTGGCACTCCGCAAATACCCATGACATATTTTGTCATTATGTCTGTGAGGCAGCCAGAGTCCTTCTCCTTTCAAAATTCAACTCAATCACCACTTTCTATGTGAAGCTTTCCTGACTCTCTTAAATGTTAGTGATTTTTTTTTTTTGGAGCTTTCTTACATTCAACCACTTTGTCCTTATAGGTATTAGTTTTCTTGATGTTTATTCTATTTGTACTTTTATATTCATTAGTTGTCTCCCTTGAGATGTTTCAGTCTTAGTATTTCTGTCCCCAGCTCCTAGTCTAGCACTTAGCATATAATAGGTACTTAATAAATGCTTGTTGATTGATTGATTGATTAATAGCCATTTAAAAATTACTGTCAAGCTCTAATGGAAAACTGGCTCATTTATTAATCCTTAGCTATTCACAATCACATTAGGTCTGATTCCCATTCTTGATAATGAAAATGTTAACGTTATTTGTAAGATTGCATTAAGCACAGAGCTTTATGGCTAAAGAGATTGTGAACATTTTTTTCAACCATCTATTGAATTTTAAATGGCCTGGTCTAGGCCAATGTTCTCTAAATGTTTTCAAGTGAGTGCTCCATCACTAAAAAAAAATTAAGCACATATTCTTATTTTATGTATATGCACCTACATGGAAATTACATTTAATATTGTACAAAAGTATGTGCATTTTGAAGTTTATGAAATTGTCATCAAAAGAATGATACAGAGATTAATATTTGATATTAGAGACTTGAAAACCATGAAGTTTATTGTTACTAAGGACATGGGGATATAGAACTGTATTTTAAGAAAATCATTTTGGTAACTATATAGGAGAGAGAAGAAAGTTGAGGCAGGGAGATCAGGAGGTTATTGCATTATTCAAAATGAAAGATGATGTGGGTCTATACTAGAGGGTTGGCTATGTGAGTAGAGAAGAAGGAAGAGATGAAAGATATATTTTGGAGGTAGAATCTACAATATTTATCAATTTATTGGGTATTTGGGGTAAAAGAAGTTGAGGTATCATAGATGATAAAGATGTAAAGTTGAGTGACTGGAGGGGAGACAAAGACTTTTAAATAGTTAGAAAGTTTGAAAGAGGATTGTATTTAGAGGGAATGATAAGATTCGAGATGATCAGTACTCCCCCATTTCTACTTAATCTGGGCAACTTGTTCTGTGTTATCTAAAATGAAAAGGGTGACAGGAATTCATACTGATTTGTCACTTTCCTTCATTACAGAGACTGTCCTCTGAGGGGAGCCAAAAGGTGACCAATGTCCATTGCAGGAGGGTGGAACTGGGAGCCTTTTATGTGAAGTACCTGGAGGAAGGTGAGGGCTTAAGGATGGATATGGTTGTGTTGGAGACAAAACCTACAACTGGCTCTTGTGAAAAAGGAGGATGTAACTCATCTTTCCTTCCTCTAGATGGTTGATCACATTTTCCTTTGGCATTAGGCGATAAAATTCCAGACAATAGACTACAGATCCAGACAAACAATCTGAATAATTTAAGCAAAAAGTGACAAAAATTATGCTTCCTGATAACTACACAAATGGCATCATTTTTTTATGACTTTCCAGAAGAAGTTTAGTGCTGCTTTCCTACTAATCCTCCTCCTTCAAATATCTAAGTATTCTAATTGGGTATCCCTTATAAGAGTATCTCATTAAAAAGATGAGCCTGAATTTCATTCAAAGCAACTCATTGTTTGATTAACTAAGACACATCTCTCAAATTAAAGTTAATGATGAAGAGTCTCGTCCTTTGGGGACCAATGGTAATGGTATAATTTTGAACATTTGAAAAGAGGGCCATTTGGATTTCTTTGTAAATCATCGTGTTTCCATTTTCTCGTATTTAATTAAGGAGTAAGAGTGGCTGTGTAGCCTCCAAGATCCTTTCCATTTCTAAAGTTACACTCCTAAGATCCTGTGTATTTTGTTACATCAGGTACAAGATGATTTGTTGACTTACCTTAAAAAGATTTAAAGGACTGTCATCACACCTAGCAATTTTCTTAAGGATGCTGACTAGAGACTAGGCCTGGAGTCTGACAACTTTTTGAGATTGTGCATTTTGTGAAGGGCATGTAGGAATAGCCCTGGAGAAGACAGGAAGATTACGTTACGGCCTTTCACCGCAAGCCTTCGTAATTTGTATACAAGTCTGTGGAAGAGCACTGAATCAAGAAAACTTAATTTTGACAGGCTTGATGTATAGTCTATTTTGGTTAACCAAAAGGAACACATGCATTTTGTACATTAGAGAAATTTCCATTATTTTTCTCTCAGCCATGAAAATCGATTTTGATGTGATTACACTCAGAGGCTGCTTGATGTGCTTCTGACAGTACAAAATGGATAGAAGCGGTGGGTGGTGTTGAATCTAGGATACTGTGGTTAAGCCAAACTCTGTCACAAACTGAAAATAGTAAGATTCAAATATACAATTAGGAGATCTTGTATGAGAATGAACCTGAGAAGAAAAATCATAGCATTTCAGAACTGGAAGAAGCCTGAGAGATCACTTAGTTGAATTTTATATTATAGATCAGGAAACTGAGGCTTAGAGAAAAGAAGAGTTACATGATATATCCAGTTGGTGGCAAAAGCAATTAATTAATCAACAAGTTTTGTTTTTTATATATTAAACAACTACTCAGTGATATGGTAGACATTAAAATACATGCATGTAAAAGTCAAAAGAAATCTACACTTTCAAGGGGATTTGATTCTAACAGTCAAAATTAAAACAAAGATTTTCTGGCCCCATTATCCTTTTTTTTTTTTTTTTTTTTTTTTTTTTTTTGGCTATGCTTAACAAAACAGTGATTATAATACTATATTTAGAAGTAAAGAGAAGTAGCAAAGATTATTTTTCTCTTGTTATGTACTTTGTAAAGTATGGGGAATTAAAAATGTTACAATGAACAATCGAAGAGGTCCTTTACAATCTGTTCAATTAAAACATATTTATTGGTCAGCTAGGACAGCTAAGCAGTGAAGTAAATAGAGTATTGGACCTGGAGTCAGAAAAACCTACGTTCAAATCTGGCCTCAGGCAGGTACTAGCTATATGGCTATGGGCAAGTCACTTAACCATTTTTGTCTCAGTTTCCTCATCTGCAAAATGAGCTGAAGAAGAAAATAGGAAATCATTTCAGTATTTTTTCCAAGAAAATCCCAAGTGGGGTCATGAAGAGTCAGGCACTACTGAAAAATGATAGAATAACAAATTGATCACATAATGGACTGAAGGTACTGTACTCTACACATGAGGAAAGGAAAGATGAATAAGACACAGTCCCTATTGGCAGTGGTCCTCCTAGTTGTTGGTTGTTAGCATTTTCTATTTAATGTATAGTCTATTTTACTTAGCAAAAGGAATACTTGCATTTTCTATATTTCAGAAATAAGTTAACAAAAATGAAGAAACTGAAAACACTTTTATTTTAGTCAATAATTATTGGAGCCAAATAATAGAAATATGGGAAGTAATGGGATTAAAAAATCTTTAGGGAATCAGGCTTGGAAAAAGGAAGGGAGCTTCTTCCTCCAAAGATGTAGGGTGAACAAGTAGATAAATTTTGAAGGGAAGAAAAGAGTACCTGAGCAATGCTGCATTGATGGTAATGATTTGCACAACAAAACCAAAAGAGATACTCTGCTAAAGGAGAGATGGGAATTCAGGGACAGAAAGAAATAGGTTTGAGAAAACTTGGCAAGTTTGATATGCAGTGGGGATCCAGCAGAGATGAATATAAGGATGGCTAATGATGGCTTTATGGAGTTTAGATAACCAAAAAGTAAATGTTCATGATTTTCCCCAGCAACTTTGAGAACTTGGGAACAGGAGCAAAAACTAAATGATGGATGTCATTCATATGTGGAGGTTAATAAGGTGGGTTCAACACAAGGAAAAGTGGCAGAGAGTTCAAGGGTTCCAGTAAGTCATTACTCAAATTTTTGACTGTGTGTTCTAAGTTTGAAAGGGAGGAAAATGTCAGAAAGGAACTAATGCATTGGAAGGAGATGGTGATATTGAAGGATTTATGCTGGCTCTTTGTCCATTATTCTTGAAAAAAGTGGTGACATCAGGGAGATGACGCCATGACATAGAAGTGAACTGGATTTAAGTGAGGGAGGACTGTGCAAAGTAGCCAGTCTTACTTTCTCCTCTGAAGCTATCTTGGTCCAAGGGCAAGTTACAGATAAGGACAAGATGACATAAGAAGGAAGAGTAGGCTCAGTAGGAATTGAAGGAGTGGTCATAGAGACAATAAGGAGAAAGTGGCTACATAGGGGAAACAGTTGAATGTCTCAGAATTAGAGAAATGTGATCCTAATCTAGGATCCGAAGTTCTGAGAGACAGTCATGTCCCTGTGTGGTTGTGTTAGTAGATGGTTGAATAGCATGATGAGAGAAGTCATAGGAGTTGAAGAAATCAAATAAATGTGAAGTTGGGGTATCAGATGGGTTGTTACCATGGAAACTGAAGTCATCGAGTCATCCTCTAAAACTGTATGGTGTAGTTTCAGTTAAGCTCTTATTGCTGCTTGACCATATTTTTACTCTTATCTTATTGATTTCCTATCTCATCCCCCAGTGACTTTACAAATATTTTTTTCTTCCAAATCTTCAAACTCCATACAAAGATTGTACTGCTTATTTCAGTGAAGAGAAGGGACAACTTTTCCTTTGAAATAACAGGAAAAAACTAGAGATTGGGCACAAATTCCAGACATTTTGAGTTAGAGGGGAGTAGTTGAAACATTCCCATTGGATGACATTGACCTCAGTAAAGTCAAAAGTCATCTAAGGTCATTTGGTGGCACCTTCTTCCATTCTCCACTTTCATTCCACAAAACTTCAGTTTCTATTATCTCTTCTTTTTCTTCTGTCTCAGAGCCAAAGGCATTCTGATTCTTTCCTATGACTAATCCCTTTACTTGTTCTCTTGATCCCATCTCCTAAATTCTCTTGGACGTAGTCCCAGCAGTCAACCCTTCTCTCATGCATCTTAAATTTTCACTCCCCCCCTCCACATGCTCTTACAAATATAACCAGGACTCCTCAATATTTGAGAGGGAGGGAAAAAGGGAGGGAGAGAGAGAAAAAGAGAAAGAGAGAGAGAGAGAGAGAGAGAGAGAGAGAGAGAGAGAGAGACAGAGAGACTCTTTCACTCATCTAAATTACTACCTATCTATCTCTTTGCTTCCATTTGAGACTCTACTTGAAAAAAAAATCTTTACCCCTGATCTATCTACTTCCCTAATACCAAAATTATCACTCTAGTAAAGGCCCTTGTCCCCTCATCATTGCAATAGATTTCTAACTTGTTTCCTTTTGTCAGGTTTTGCTTTCTTAAATCCATCCTCCACTTTTCTGCTAAACTGATTTTCCGAAAGTACAGATCTGACTAGGTCATTTCCCCACCAACCAACTCAATAAATGCCAGTGACTTCCTAATACTCTGATTTAATTACTCTGATGTAAGGTATAAAAATCTTAAAATTTTAAAAATTCTTCACAACCTGTTACTTCCCTATATTTCTATTCTTCTTGTACTTTACTCCTTTCCAAACTCTAAGATTCCATTGATGTAGCCTCTTTGATGTTTCTCATACATGACATTACAGATCCAATTCTTTATGATTGTAATGCTGTCTTTCCTCACTTCTGACTTCTAGATTCCTTGGTCTCCTTCAAGTTTTAATTCAAATTTCATCTTCTGTGGGATACTTTCACTGGTTCCTCTCATTAGCTCACTGTTAATAAGTTCACTTTGAGATGACCTTCCATACTGTATATTTACATATATGTAATATATCTATATACCGACACACACACACACACTCACACACAGACATCTTTATCGATCTCTCCATCTATTTTATCTATTATAGACACACACATACACACATATATTATCTGATTAATATCATTATATTTTGTAAATATATACATATAATCTGATTCATATTTTTGCTTGCTCTCTCTCTCTCTCTCTCTCTCTCTCTCTCTCTCTCTCTTTCTGTCTCTGTCTCTCTCTGTCTCTCTTTTTCTCTCTTTTCTCTCTCTCCTTCTCCACACATACATATACCTACATATTTGCTTTGCCTGATGCAAATTTTCAGAGGGTAATTGAGCAGAGCTATTTATGTCTTACATCTTCCAAAGAATCCTGAATAATTTTTATATATGGATGGGAAAACCTTTGCTCAAAAAGAGCTGGTAAGCTGGCAATTTTTTACTCAATAAATTTATTTTTCATAATCAATAAGTAATAAGCTTATAGGATTCCTTGATTTTTAAAAATCTTTAAGTTAATTGTGAGAAAGTAAAGATGTGGTCAATTTCCTTACTAATGCCCTCATCAAGAATGTCCTCAATTTGTGCACAGATGACCCTGATCATGATTTTATATAGATGAGAAAGTAGGAATAGGTTTATAGATATTAACTCAATTATCTTTCCTTGATATTAATATGTTCAAAGATTTGTTTCTGTGCCCTTTGGTATCTTGCCCTTCTTTAGATATCTAGCCTAATTGTTTACTAGTGTTCTCATGATTATATTGCCTCTCTTCATGTATACTTGCTAGATGTTTTTTCAATCATAGTTCACTTTAATACCATTTCTACCTTCTTATAAAACACCCCAGGGACTGAGATGTCAGGATCCAAGTGTGATAGTTTTCAATTGTCTTTGTTGGGAAAAAAAAGAGTTTGCTGAAGTGGTTTTGTAAATCTTCTCCATTTTTCTTCTGTTTGTAGTACTCTTTCCATTGTTATCCTTGAATGCCCTTGAGATGACTTTGCTTAGTTGGATCTCTCGCCAAGCTTTCTTTAAATTGGTTTTACCCTTCATTGCTTCTCTCTGCTTCTTGAGAGGACATTGTTGATGAGTAGCCATTAGTCTTTGTAAGATTTTAGAGATGACTTTATAGTCCAATCCAGTGTTGCCTTTGGCAGTTATGTCAAGTAAGCCAAATGTTTGCTAACCAAGGTGCTTTCAATCTCTTTTGTTCTCCTCATTGTGGTATTTAATTTACATTTGTTAAACTTCTGGAATAAATCATAAGAGTCAATGTCAATGTTGTTTATGTTGTCCATTGCCATTTTTTTTTATTTTTAATAACTCACATAAAGAATTCAGGATGAAAACTTTTCATTGCCGTGACGTATTTTTCTTATCATTAGTCTTTCTTTTTGTTTATTATAAATTCTGTCATTAACCATGACAAGCTTCTGACTTGAATGTGCATAGATTGCTGACTCCGGGTTAATGCCTGTGACCATAATGCCGGTTAAAAGGTAGTCAATGTCATTATTTGTGATGATATTTGGTGGCCATCAGAAAAATGTTCATGATGTACAAGCGAGATGTTTCTACATGATTTATGAGGTTTTTGGTCCATATATTTCTCCTGAAACACATTTGTCCATATATTTCTCCATATCTTCACCTTTTCCCATCTTTATATTCAAGGCACTAAATATCAGAGTGTATGCTGACTTCATTTGGAAGGACTTATCAAGTTCTTCATATAATTGCTTTACCATTTCATCTTTGGCAAATAATATGGTATGTCTTTTAATTATTTTCATCTTTTTGCAAAAACTTATCATTAGAACTACAATATTTAATAACCAAATGTGCCATAAAAGAACATTCCTTAGCAACCTTTGGAATATGATAAAACTATATATATATACACACATATGTGTGTATGCATGTATATACGTGTGTGTGTGTGTGTGTGTGTGTGTGTGTGTGTGTGTTTAAGTGAATGAAGTGAAGTCTATTAAGTCCCACAGTTGGTTAAATGTCAGAGGCTGGTCTCAAACCCAAGTTTTCTAAATCCAAGTAGAGTGTTCTTTCTCCCATACCAGACTGCTTCTCACTGACAAGATAAATGTTTCCCATGATCTGAGTGATCAGCATGGTAAAGAATGCAAAAGGATGTTGGGTAAGGATTGTTTGCTAGAAATGGAGTCATTTAACATGGAAAAGAGAAGATTTAGAAGAGATATAATAGGTGTCTTTAAATCTTGAAAGCTTGTCATGTGGGACAACACAGATTTTTTTTTTCTGGCCTTCTAAGCTTGAAGTAGGACCATTAGTGGCTAAAAATTCCATTAAGGCATATATTGTCTTATAAGAGGAAAACTTTCCTAATAATTCAATTTGTCTTAATATGGAGTGGGCTGCCTTAATTCATAGTGAATTCCTTTTCACTAGATGTGTTTAATCAGTCAGGCTAGCTGTAGGTCAGAACTATTGTAGATGAGTCATGTTTCCAAAAAGGGGGCTGATTGGATGACTTTTCATATTTAATAGTCTATAATGATGATAAACTTTGAATTTAGTGAATTTCCGTTGTTCACCATTTGGGTAAGTAAAAATATCATGTACCGAACCAGGTAAAAAGAGCCCAATATCCCTTAATTACATACTTGGTTAAACTTGAGAAGCATGAAGGATAGGGGGCCAACAAGAGTCAGGAAGACCCAGATTCAATTCCTCGTCTTATCATATATCTGCTGTCTGAAAAATGGGTAGGTCGTTTAAAATACTGTGCCCCAATAACACTCCAAGACCCGCAGGTGATCTCGAATGTGGAATAAGTTTCCATATTGGGAATTACTACACAATGAAATTATGGGGCTAGACAGAAAATAAAATCCTCTTATCCAGATATAGCATTTGGTACTAAGTGTCCTTCTCAGGACAAGTTCCTAAAATGTGTGCTCACTTACTCAGATTTTCAAATAATATATATTAAGAAAAATGCCACTAGAAACCTATAAATGTCAAGCCTGAATAAAATGTTTTAATAACCAATAGATATTGATTTAATATTCAGTAACTATACTACTCGTCTAAATTAAATATATTGTTGAGTCTATTTGGGATGCTCAGGGGTATATTTCCCCTTGATAGGTGCATATTAACATTAATGGGAGTTATGCACAGGAATAAAGGGGAAAAGAAAATCACCTCCTTAAGGTTATGCTTTTAGCACTGGGTGTGCAAATCCTATTATTGTGAATGGGAATAGCTCCTCTAATTCTCCTTGCCTGCCCTGCAAATGCATCCCTTGATATCAAGTGTTATCAAATATTATGTACTTTTGGACCATTTCTATGTTAACCAATTGCTTTGGGGTTTTCTGCCTCCCTTTCATTTTCTATACTTTGGAAAGCATATATACAATGAATGGCCCTATAATTTTTTCCTGGGGCTAATTAATAAAGTTCTGAGTTTTCCTTTCATCCTTTTATCCTCCCCCCCCCCCCCCGACTTTAAGGTTCATGTTTATTTAGTGAATGATAAGCTCTTTTTCCCCCTTTAAGCTTGAGAAAATCATAGCTATGGAAGACAGAGTGGACACATTGGAAAGGTTTTGGTCCAGGAATCAGAAGCTGTTTGTTTCAGCCCCATCCTCTACCAATAATTAGTTATATGACCTCCAAAATCTGTAACCTCTGAACCTTGGTTTCTCTATCTACAAATTAGGAGTAAAAAATACCTTCTATATTTACCACAAAGTTGTGAGGATTCAACAACATAATGGAAATGAATATAACAGCAATTGTGTTAGAGAATCCCCTTGTCTGAGAACAGCTGAATCACAGGTGCCATGTGGTACTCACCTCCCTTATGCACATTCTGTCCATGCTCAGTTAAAGTTTTTATGTTTTGACTAGCTAAGTTGTTTTTTTTTTTTCCCTGTGAGGTCATAGTACAATGAAAAGAGCAATGGATTTGCATTCAGAGGATCTGAGTTCAAATCCTATCTCAGCTAAGTTATTTAAATTCCTCAATGAAACTAGATGACTTTTAAAAGTCTATTATTGTTCTAGGCCTATGACTTATTGAAAAAAAAATATCTTTAGCTCATAAAGCAATGATGGACATCAGGATCACAAATGTCCAAAAGGCTTTTGGTGGCACCAAAATAATCAATTTCTACTTCATTGTAAAGTTCAATAAGGTATCTATTTTTTGTGTGCCATATACATATTTATTAAGTATCTACTATGGTTCAGGTATGGTCCATGGTGCTGTGGATAGATATTCAGCTTTACAGATAGGAAGACCTGGTTTCAAATCTTGCCTCTGACACCTAGTAATTGTGAGACCTGGATATGTCATTAAACTTTCAGGTAGTCCCAGGAAAGTCTATAAGACTCTAAGTTGCAAATTAACTATCATCAACATTGGTATACTGCACACAGTAGGGAATGACCATAATAATCTAGTATTTGGTATATCCAAAGATTCAAGCTTTGGGGACAAGAAATCATTATTTGGCAAAAATGGCTGAGAAAATCGGAAATCAGTTTGGAAGAAAATAGACCGTGACCAACATCTCCTACCTTGGAGCAGAAAGGACTTAAATGTTCAAAATTAATTTCTAGCAGTTCTTTTTAGCAGCCCATCAGTTGGGGAATGGCTAAACAAGTTGTCCTTTATGATTGTGATAGAATGTTATTATGTTCTAAAAACTGACAAGCAAGATGGTTTCAGAAAAACTTAGGAAGTCTTATATAAGTTTATGAAAAAGGAAGTGAGCAGAACCAGTAGATCATTGTATATAGCAATAGCAATATTGTAAGGCTGATCAACCATGAAAGACTTAGCTACTTTGCTCAAGATAATGATCCAAGACAATTCCAAAGGAACCATGATGAAAATACCATCCACCCCTGGAGAGAGAATTGATGAACTCTGAGTGAAGATTGAAGCGTACTTTTAAAAAGAAACTTTATATTTCTTGATTTTTATTCTTTTTTAGTTTCTTTTATAATATGGTTATTATAAAATATGATTTTTATGATATCACATATATATTTAACATCATATTGCTTGTTTTCTTAAAAAGTGGGGAAGGTACAAAAGGGGAGGGGAGAATTTGGCACTCAAAATTTTAAAAAATGAACGTTAAAAATAAATAGATAAAATGATTGTATGAGTTCTTACTTATAATTATAATTAATACACAGAATGTAAAGTCTTTGAGAATAACTGTTTTATTTGTTATTGTGTATACCTAAGGTCTAACATAGTGGCTGACATAAAGTAGGCTCTGAATTAGTGGGCTCTTAAAATTAATGTCAAATGGTTTTAACTCAATGGTAAATGGTTCACCTTCCAGGGGCTTTACTTTCTTTACCTGTAAAATGAAGATTTGGAACAAATTCCCTTAAAGATCCTTTCAACTAAAAATCTACCATCCTTATTTTCTGAACCATTTGATTAATTGCTTTTATTGAAAATGTCTAGCCATCGCTTCCCCTTTTTCACTGGCCTCTTTGCGCCATGACATGGCATCAGACCAGCCCTTTTTACTGGAGGAAACATCTAACTCAAAATGATTTAATATCTATACCTTTATAAGTCTTTTCATATAAATGAAATTCACTTACTTCAATGCTTTAAGGATTTGTGATTTCATCTCAGTGGATGCATCTTCCACTGAATAGATTATCAGTTTTCACCTCAGTCTATAAATCATAGACAAATCCTTTGAGGGAGTCCTGGGATTTGGGGGAAAATACAGTCACCAGAGTTGTAACAAGTAATTCCCCCATCTGTGGCAAGATAGAAACGTGGAAACTTAAGTCATGATAAAGAAAATAGGTGGATTGGGATAGATGTGCCAAAGGATAGTTCAACTGCTAGTGGTTTATACTTGGAACAAGGGCAAATAGCCCCCTCCTACCATACTCAGTAAGTTTTTTCTAAAGAAGGATGGAGGAGAACAAAGTATATCCAGAAGAGAGAATCCATGGCAATGAGAACTCCTGGGTGAATATGCAGAAGGGTGTGGGGTCTACTGAGGCAGTTCAATCACACTGAGGGTGACAAGGGACCCATTATGATGAGACAAATGCTAGTGGAGGAGCATGAAGCACCCAGAGAACACTCTCCAAGTCAACAAGTAAACTCCACAGGGCAGGAACCACTTTTTTAAAAAATAAAGTATATTGCCCAAAATGCTATAAACCTATGCATACTCTTTGGCCTAGCAATAGCAGGTCTCTATCTCAAAGAGATTTTTTTAAAGGGGGGTGTAATCTATTTTTACTATATATATATATGTATATACATATACACATATGTATATATGTGTATACATATACACATATGTATATATGTGTATATATATACATATATATATATATATATATATATATATATATATATATATATATATGTAGCAGCTCCTTCTGTGTTGACAAAGAATTGAAAATTGACGAGATGCTCCTCAATTGGAAATGGCTGAATAATTCGTGGCATATGATTTTAATTGAATATTATTGGGCCATAAAATATAACAAACAGGAGATTTAAAAACAAAATTCTGAAAAGACTTACATGAACTGATACAGATTGAATTCAGTACAATCAGAAGAACATTGTACAAAGTAACATCGATTTTGTATGATGAGCAAAGGGGAATGCCTCAGGTAATATAATGATCCAAGACAATTCCAAAGGGCTCGTGATGAAAATGCTTTCTGCCTTTAGAGAAAGAACTAATGGCATTTAAATACAAACTGAAACACAATATCTTTCTCTTGCCTTCTTTCCTTCTTTCTTGCTCATTTTAGTTCAAGTTTTCTTCCTCAAAATGACTAATATGGAAATGTCTGACAGGATTACACATATATAACCTGTATCAGATTGTTCATTGTCTGAGGGAGGAATAGAATTTGGAACTCAAAACTTTAAAAAATGTTTAAAATTATTTTTGAATATCATTGGGGGAAACTAAAATATAATTTTAAAAAATGAAGTGTACCTCTTTGAATATGAGTGAACAGCCTAGTATAAATTCCTGATAGTTCGATCTGAGTAACAATTCGGTTTGCTACTATATTCAATCACCAAAGGGTCCCTTAATATTTATAATTAAACTTCTAGTATTTGATGCCCTTGATAAAGGTGAGCAATTTAGTCCCTTCTTTGGATGGGATCAAACTAGAAGTCTGAAAAGTGCCTTTAAAATTTCAAGTGAAAGGCGTGCAAATATCAAATGTTATTCTTCTAATTTTGCAGGCTCCATTTTCAAGAATTACTGTATTTTTCCAAATTATCTTAGCTGAATTAGAATTCTTCTCTGTTCTCTTTGTCAAGTTAGACTTGATAGATATTTCTGACTATTCATTAAATGATATCTAAATCACAAAGTAATAACCATCATATGACTCTCTCATAACTATCTGTTTCTAAAAGAATTATAGCAGCAATGGCTCTTAATAGCCATTTCACCATGCCAAGATGCAGTGAGCCACTCTTAGGTAATCTCCAATGGGAACGATCCAAATTGGTTACCCTGTTGAATTGATCTTTAACTAAAGGTCAAACTCAATTTTACTTGCAACATTGAAGGTACTTTGATGTGAAAGTTGCCTCATAGAAATAATTTTAGTGTAAAATTCACTCTATATTCATTTTTGTAAATTTTTATGTTGCAGAAGAGGAATTTCACATCTAATTTTACCATTTAACTTTCTCCTATCTTTAATTCTACTTCTTAAAATCTATACTTTTCTTGTTGCTTGGCAGGAAGATTGCTTTCATTCAATGAAACAGTCTCTTGAGATCAGGGGCAAAGGAAATAATCTTTAAATGATAGTGAGGGGTGATTTTGGAAGAAGTAGAGAAAGCATTAAACTATTTTTCAAAGGCAAAGTTCTAGGCTCGGGGTCATTCACTGCCTACCTTTGTAACCTTGGTGAGTTATGGTCTCTCTGACCCTTATTTTTCTTATCTGTAAGGGGATTAGGCTGAGTAATCTCTAAAGTCCTTTCTAGTTTAAAAAATACATAATTTCAAACACTCTGATTTTATGTTAAAAATATGATCACTTGGAATTCTGTACATTAAAAGTTCATTCATTAAGATTCAAATAAAAATAAAATCTAGAAAGACAGAATGAGATAAATAGATTGGGATCTGACTTTAAAATCAATTGATGAGGGGAGTTAAAGTGCTCCTTTTGAACCATACCAGCTTTGTACAATTTTGGGAAAATTCATTTCTTCATTCTTTTCTGGGTGCAATTTTTGAATCTCTGGACTTTTTTCTCTATCACAACTCAGTAGCTTTCTCACTCTGGAAGATCATTCCATACCAGCAGTTTTCTCATTCATTCCCTATGCTTACCCAAAGACTTCAATGATCTCATCAGTTTGCACATGTCTCGCGCTCTCTATCATACCCCAAGGGAGTATTTCACAAGCTTCTAGACTTACAAGTAGAAAAATAAACCATCAAGGCAACAACAAAACAACCAAAGGTACAGGGGGAAAAGAGCTATAGAACTTCCTGGGAGGGAAACAGTTGAAAATCTAGGTGCATCATAGTCTGATTTCCTCACTAGTTCAAGTGTGGGGAAAATTTATTTAATTTCAACTTTTATTTAAACAAATATCACTAGGAATATTAGGAAATTTACTGTTATATATAGTGGAAAGGTCTTTCCCCAATTATTCATATGGTTTTGAGATGGTATCTAGGGGAGTAGAATGGGTTTTATAATCTAGGAAGCTGTAGTAGCCCAAATTACTGGTATCTGCTCTCAAAAAAAAAAGAGGGAGTCAGGTTACAACTTCAGGAAGGAAGGGAATTGGCCATTGTGGAAGCTGAAGGCACATTCAGCCATGTGCCAAGTGATCATACCAACTATGTGGTAATCTAATTCAATAATTCAGGTGGCCAAAAAGACTCATCAACCATATTCCCCTGTTACTTGACAACAACATGAATATTTATTTAGGGCCTTTAGGTTAACGGGCACTTTGCTAGGCCCAGAGGATATCAATCACAGAATTAACCCTGCTTCATCTCATTCTGCCCCACAAGGAAATCCAACTGCCAGTAGGTAATGTCCATCCTGTTTTATTAAGGACAAAGAACAGGTATACCGATGACTCAATACAAAGTATAAAAGAAAATGAAGGAAAGTGATTTTTGGAGATATCCTGCACTAATAACTGAGGGGACCTGGAAAGGTCTAATGTAGGAGGTGATACCTAAGCTGTGCCTTGAAGAAATCCAGAGACTTTATGATTCATAAGTGAGAAGGAAATGCAATCCAGACAGTTTCCATTCTTTAAGCATGTCCTCCACAGCTTTCTAGCCAGATGCTCAGGAGGCTGCACCAAGACTCTACCTAGGGGAACTGAGGTCCTGACGCCAAGCTCTCCAGATGGGTGGTTGCTTCTCACAAAAGGTTCTTTTGGGAAAGTTCCAGCCAGGCTTTGCTTTAGTCTCTTCAACAATCTCTTCCACACACTTCTCATTAACTGCCTTGCAGTGCCCTAAACCACTTCCTCCTCTCCCAGGCCTTGAGTCACTCCTTTTGGAAACCAGGAACCAAGGTCTAATAGGTCCGGCTACATATCCTGATATATTTATCAATCTATTCTACAACATTCCTTTTGGCTTCTCAGGATTTTTGCTGAGAAAGAAGATGAAAAAAAGGAAGGAAGGAAGGAAGGAAGGAAAAGAGGGAGGGAGGGAGGAAGGAAGGAAGGAAGGAAGGAAGGAAGGAAGGAAGGAAATAAGGAAGGAAGCAAGGAAGGAAGAAAAGAAGAAAAGAAGGAAATAAGAAAAGAAGAAAGGAAGGAAATAAGGAAGGAAGGGAGAGAGGGAAGCAGCAAGGAAGAAAGGAAGGGACAAAGATTTTGATTTTGAAGGAAGCAAGGAAAGAAACAAGGACGGAAGGAAGGAGAGAAGGAAGGAAGAAAAGAAAAAAAATTAAAGAAAAAAGAAATGAAAGAAGGAAAAAAAAGAAGAACTTATTAAGTTCTTGCTATGTGCCAGACACTGTACTCAGCACTGGGGATACAAAAATAAAACCAAAAAACCAAAGTATTTCCTGCCTTCATGAAGATTATATCTTGATGAAGGAAGACAGTACATTAAAAGAAGCTGAAAGAGCAGGGCAGGTAACCTGCATGGGGGGTTAGTATTTCTAGGTGAGAAGCCCCAGATACTAAGAAAGCATAGTTAATAGTCAAAGAGCCAGGAAGAAGGAGAGTTGTTTAACATTTACGTAGAGCTACCAAAATGCTAGATATCCCATAAAAGAATCCACAGCACATTCTCTCTCTTCTGAGAGTGTCATTTCCAAAGCTTCTGTCACATGTGATATCAGAAAAGCCCAGTAAAAGCTTACTGCTGAGGGTTTGGGAAGGGTAAAAGGGCGGGGGGAGGACAAGGAGAGAAAGGGAGGACAGTAAGTTTTTGCTTTTGATTTCAAGGTCTTCTTTTTAACTTTATTTTTATTCAATTTTATTTTTCTTATACTGACAGTCTGGATCTGAATCTCAATTGATAGAACATAATTAGGAGGACTTGAAGAGGAATCAGTGCCTGTTTATTCTTTCTGCACACAGACACATAGAACATCTTCTGATTCTTCCAGCCTAGAGTAACTAGAAAAAGAGAAATGGAGCAAGGTGGTCTTGGGAGGGAAGAGAGAGAATGAGTTGGGAGTTAGGAGGCAAAATAATAGTGCTAGCCTGTTAAAGTTGAAATACTGAACAGGAGAAGAGGGCCCTGGGGAAAGAGAATAATGAGCTGCTGAAGATGAATTTACTTGTTTAGTTATTTTGCATAGACCTAATTTGGGTATTTAGTCCTATCTCTTAAGGCAGTTTTTTTTTTTTTTTTTGAGGGTTGCAGAAATTGTGGCCCATTTTACATATTGGGGTTTTATATGGTTATATATTACCGATAGTTAATGAGAGATGAGTAAAGTAAAAGTATATATACATGTGAATGTATAAATGTAATAAGTGAGCAGCAATCAGGCAGAGATATCTGTGATGTCTTATTGGTAATTACCTTAAAATGGTTAAAAATATATGGCTGCCTAGAAAAGAAAAAAAAAGGTTTTGTTTCTGCCTCAGAAACTTACAATTTATTTAAACCTGGGCAAGTCATTTAAACTCTCTGAACATGAGTTTCCTCATCTATAAAAGGAGAATGCTAAAACCACTTACCATCCAGGATTATTGTGATGATCAAATAAGATGCTGCACTCAGAAGTTATTGGGCTTGGAGATGAGAGATGGATGGGGCCAGCACCGCCTTCTTTAATTGTTTCCTGCTCTTGTTTTGTGGAAGAGAAAATAAATGTTTGGTGGAAGGGAGGGGAGGACTTGACCTTGGGGCTGAGGATTTGCCAGATCAAAGATCAGCTGTGAGTCTATGCCTGGAGAAGATTATAATGACTATGTAAAGAGAGGTTCTCCCAACTTTGCAGAGGTGAACAGTAAAGTCCAAGAGACAGTGGTGCTGAACAGAGCATGGAAGACTAGAAACCAGTTGCTAAATTAATAATAAAAATGACTAGGATGTATGTAGTACTTTAAGGTTTGCAATGCACATTATAAATATTAGTTCATGTTTATCCTCAGAACAACTCGGGTAAGGAGGTGCTACCATTATCCCCAATTTATAGTTGAAAAAAGAAGACATTTAGAAATTAAGTGACTTGGCCAGGATAACTTGCTAGCAAGTGCAGGAGGACAGATTTGAGGTCAGCTCTTCCAGAGAGGGAGAGAAAGAGAGGAAAAGAGGAAAAGAGGAAGGAAAAGGAACACGAGGAGGAAGAGAAGAACAAGAACAAGGAGAAAGAGAACAAGTAGGAGGATGAGGATGAGGAATAAAAGTAAGAAATGGAAGAGAAGGAGGAAGAGGAGAAGAGAGAGAGGAGGAAGGGGGAGAAGAAGAAGAAGAAAGAAAGAAGAGGAGGAGAAGAAGAAGAAAAAAGGAGGAGGAGGAAGATAGAGAAGAGGAGGAGATAGGAAAGGATAAAAGAAGAGAGAAGAAACAAAGAGAAAAATAGAAAGACACACACAAATCCACTCACACAGAATTGATTTCATCAGCTTCTGGGAACAGGGAGAGTATTTTCTCTGCAGGTATCCTTAGGATTAAGGTTATCAGTTATCTCCGTAGTAACGGGCTAGGTGAGTTAGGCCCTTAACACTTTGAAAAGAAACAACGCCTTCTGGAAGGAGTGAGTAATTAGAGAGAAAGTTCTTGCCCCAAGGAGGAAAAAGCCTTGGCTTAGCTCCTCCCTCACAAAGGTGTTCTGGCCCTGGCTAAGATCCACTTTATTTTCTCATGGGTCAATTGGTCTTGGAAATTATTTTTTGCAGCTCTACTACCTCCTGCTATGTGACCTTCAATTTCCATGACTTCCAGGACTTGGCTTTTGATCCTCAGAATCCCAGCATCTGCTCTTATTCTGTTCTTATTAGTGTCACCATAAAACACAGGTCATTCTTATTCTATGGGAGAAATGAAAATTCATATTCTAAGCTGAAATTAGAGTTTATATTGATGCAATAATGATAAAACTTATGCAAATCTTGCTATTTGTGTGTTTGGTGCATTAGTACGTTATACTATTTATGATGCAGATGTGAAATATTGTTAAGTATTTGTATAAATCAAAAAGTATAAGCATCCTTTGCATATAGAGAGAGAATTCTGTGATCTCTTCTGCACAGCTGTCACTCCCACACTTTCACCCTGTTTGACTTGGCCAGAGCTTCCTCCTCAGACTTTTGCAGCAAATTCACAGAGACTTAGAAGTCTAAATATGGTGGGAGAAAATATATGCTGTCAAGATGCGACATGGCTTAGTCAGATAGAGGTAATAATTGTAAATTATGTAGCACAGTATCTGGCACACAGCAAGAGCTATATAAATGTTTGTAATGATGATGATGAAGATGATGAAGAAAATAACACTAGTCTGGAAACTAGAAAGAACTGAGTTTGAATTCCATATTGGACACATTCTGCCACGATGGGCTGGGAAAACTTCCTATGCTCTAGCTAGCTCTTTATAACAATTAAGTCACAGAGAAGGTCTTGTTAGTAAGAGTTTCCTCACCTCAAAGGTAAGGAAACTGAAATCACAGGTCTAGTCACTACCAGTATATTGTCTGTAACTTGTCTCTGAGGCTAAAGATTTGAAAAAAAAAAAGTGGTTTCCAATCTATAAAAAGACTATAATCTAAAAAAAAAAATATTAAGAATCAGTTGTTTGGATTTTGGAATGCAATTCCTCACAAATTATATATATATACATATATATATATATATATATATGTATATATATATAATTTGCTCCAGAGTTCAACTTTAAGAGTGACCTTCAAGATTCCAAGTCAGCAGAAGGACTCACCCACAGTTATCATACCTTATGTGGATATAAATTTGGGGGGACCAATGCTGTGCAACAGCTGAGCTAAGTTATGAGACTAATCCTCCTGATGGAATGAGAAGTGTTATTGAGAAAAAATACTCATAGTTTGTATTTTCTTCTTACTGTATCTTTTGAAGTGAATAGCTTTTTATAAAAGCTAATGATGTTAAATGGTTAAGTAGAATTGGGTTATGTATTCTTGGTCCCTAAAAATGAGAAAACAGAGCTAGTCAGGGGGAAAGGGAAGCATCAAGAAATGGCAGCAGAGAAATTGCCTTCAAAGTATTCAAGAACCTTGAAAGGACATTTAATTAATGTAACTCTGTGAGACAAGACCAGAGGATATCCTCTAAAATAATATTCTATCTTCTTTTTTTAGAATATAACCTCCCTTCTGATAAAGGTCTCATTTCTAAAATATATAGAGAATTGACTCAAATTTATAAGAATTCAAGTCATTCTCCAATTGATAAATAGTCAAATATTATGAACAGACAATTTTCAGATGAAGAAATTGAAACCATTTCTAGTCATATAAAAGAGTGCTCCAAATCACTATTGATCAGAGAAATGCAAATTAAGACAACTCTGAGGTACCACTACACACCTGTCAGATTGGCTAAGGTGACAGGAAAAGATAATGAGGAATGTTGGAGGGGATGTGGGAAAACTGGGACACTGATGCATTGTTGCTGGAGTTGTGAATGAATCCAACCATTCTGGAGAGTAATTTGGAACTATGCTCAAAAAGTCATCAAACTGTGCATACCCTTTGGTCCAGCAGTGTTGGTACTGGGCTTATATCCCAAAGAGATTTTAAAGAAGGGAAAGGGATCTGTATGTTCCAAAATGTTTGTGGAAGCCCTTTTTGTAGTGGCTAGAAACTGAAAACTGAATGGATGCCTATCAGTTGGAGAATCTTTGAATAAGTTATGGTGTATGAATGTTATGGGATGTTACTGTTCTGTAAGAAATGACCAGCAGGATGAATACAGAGATGCTTGTAGAGACCGACAGGAACGGATGCTGAGTGAAATGAGCAGGACCAGGAGATCATTGTACATGGCAACCAGATTATATGATGATTACTTCTGATGGCTGTGGCTCTTTTCAACAGTGAGATGATTCAGGTCAATTCAATAAATTTGTGATGAAGAGAGTCATCTGCTCCCAGAGAGAGGCCTGTGGAAACTGAGTATGGATCACAAAATGGCATTTTCACTCTTTGTGTTATTGTTTGCTTGCATTTTATTTTCTTTCTCATTTTTTTTTCTTTTTGATTTTATTTTTTTTTTTGTGCAACAAGATAATTGTATAAACATGTAAGCATATGTTGGATTTAACATATATTTTACCAGGTCTAAAACATATAAGATTACTCTCCATCTAGAATAAGGGGTGAGAGGAAGGGGCGGGGATTGGAACACAAGATTTTGCAAGAGTTAATGTTGAAAAATTATCCATTCATATGTTCTGAAAATTAAAAAGCTTTAATAATAATAATTTAAAAAGAATATAATCTTCTTGAGGGCAAGGAACATGTTTTTGATTTCCCTTGTACCTGAGAGGTTTACATAGTGCCTGACATTTACTAAGTATCTAAAACATATTTATTAACTGATTTATCAACAAATTTCTGAGTGTTCCTAAATCCTTAACTAGTTCCTTGGATTATAAACCCAAAGAAATAGTTTTAAAACTTGTGCAACAGGAAATCTAGTGTAACCCTTTCATTTTATAAGAAAACCTAAGCTGGCTGTAGTAAAGTAACTTGGTTAGGTCATGCAAGTAGGTTAGGCAGCATCTGAACCTGAGTCCACTGCAGATTCATTGTTTTCTCCACTATATCCCACTGTTTCTATATTGCTATGTCATTTACTTCTCCTTCTCACCTCATTTATAATATTTCCATGGGAATCTACATCCGTAGAATCAAATTTGCTATTCAAAACCAGATCTCCTTTGCTTTAGTCTTGAAAGACACATCAAGGATTCTCTCAATCTTGTAGGACTTTCTTAGCTCTGACCTACTGGAAGAGTAGAGATCTCAGCTGGATAGGAGCTTTGCCAGAATAAATGCACAGACACTATTCAGTCTAAATTGATCCTCAGTTTCCTGTCCTTTTTTTGAAGACGCCAGAATTGTCCTTTCTGCTTCAATTTTCATTTTCCTATCTACTGTTTTAGACCAAGACTTTTCTTGTTCTGTTGCTGACTGGAAAATCATCACAAAACATCTCATAGTCTCATCCCTATAGCAAGCCAATAGCTTTCAGGAAGTTCCAAAGTTAGTGTTTTTTGTAAAAACTGATAGTGAAAAAAGGCAGGTATGTATTAGGAACAATGAGAACTACTCAGATGTTCTATTGGGTACTTTTGAATACTAGAAGAAAAAAAAAAGAAAGTTCCAGATGCTTTGGAGAGATCCTTTGTGGAGAATTAATGGAAAAAATAAAAATGAGAAGGGCGTGGAAATGATAGTTTTCAAAGTGTTTTTGTTGAGGGAATACTCATCAGGAAAGAGAACAGTGAAAAGATTCCTTCTTAGTTAACCTGCCCAATATTTCAACATTTTCTGTTTGCTTTTTGTTTTTCAACTCATTAGCTTCAGGGCAATAGAAAAAGCCCAGACAGGTGATGATGATAATGAGTGTTAAGATCAGGAGGGACTCAAATGAGAATCATTTTAATTTTCTGAGAACAAGTACTAAGTAAGCTTCCAGAGTATTAATTCCTGGAAACAACAGAGAACAACACAGAAGACATAGACATGTGATGCTGCACACCAGACCAGTTTGGGAGCTAGGAAGGCAGCCTTCATTAGGAATAGAGTAGGAGGAAGACCAGAACCTTGGCTCCCATTGCTTTCTTCCCTCTCACAACCATTGATGGTTCCTGCACTGGGCAAGGTAACATGTGACTCAGGTAGGACCACAGATGACTACAACCTCCTCACTTTACAGCTAAATTCAGGTGACCTACAGAGGTCCCACAATTAGCAGGTAGCAGAGTTAGAGCCTAGAATTTAAACATGTCTTCTAACTAAAACCAGCTCTTTCTCTAGGAAATAGTTCAATTTATAGTGCAAGGGAAAGCTTTGTTGAACTTGGTAGTTTGTTTTATTTTGTTTTGTTTTTCATTTGCTTGTTTGTTTTCACAAATTAAAGATTTGTGACAACATGATGTAGAACAAGTCTACTGACACCATTTTTCCTACAGCATATACTCACATCCTGTCTCTGTGTCATATTTTGGTATTCTCATAAAATTGCAATGTTTTCCATTATGATTATATGTGTTATGATGATGCATGATCAGTGATCTCTGATATTATTGTAATTGTTTTGGGTATGAGAAACTTCACTCATATAAGATGTCAAGCTTATTTAATAAGTATCGTGCTTGTTCTGATGGTTCCATTGGTCTGATCTTCTTGAATCTCTGTCTCTCTCTCCTCTGGCTTCCCTAATCTCTAAGAAAGAATAAGAAATTGGGCCAATTAATAGCACTACAACTTCCTCTAAGTTTTCAAGTGAAAGGAAGAGTAAAACATATGGCAAACAAATTGTTTTCTTATTTTAAGAAATTGTTACAGCCATGTTGGGGACTCCATTTATTGCGATAGTCACTTTTTGTAATGATCTGATATTGAACCTGTGATATCTCCAAGCAAAAAGGCAGTCTCTGTCCCGATTCTATTTAGCAACCATCCCCCTGATCAGTCAGCAGTCATCAACATCTGGACAAGATCCTAGCTGAATGCTCCGATGATAGTTAGCATTTTTTAGACATAAATTATTTTTAATTAGAGTACATAGACTTTTAGATACAATACTGATGTGATTGTAATCTCTACATTGTGTTGTCTCAGGAACACAATTTGGTAGAGGGACGGTGTGATTGCAGAAACACTATATCGTGACTCCAAGTTGTCTTGATCATTTAGCTTTTCTTAAATATGTACTTTTTGACTCCAAAATGTCTGGTATTAAGAGTACTGTATTTTACTTTTCAATTATTTTCAAGTTATAATTTTATGACCTGGATATTGACTTCAAAAAGGAATACTGGATTTATCGACTAAAGTTGTGACTCTGACCCCACACCACAACTAACCTCTGAGCCATTAGCATATCAGTAGCTACCATAAAATTAGCATATCAGAGATTTTTCTTGAAACTAGGGAGTCTGAGCCATAAAATTAGCATAACAGTGGTTTTCTGTGGTATAGTGACTAATCTAAACACCCCAATTTTACCTCTAAGATCAATGCTTTGTAAAGGCAGTGTTTGTTCCCCACTTTTTTTTTTTTTTGCTAAATTCTATTGAAATTCAGCCTGCCAATCAATGTTGTAATAACAAACTTTTTGCCTCTTGATTTGGAAATGGTCTGTGTACAAATTCTTGAGACACCTTGTAACATCAACCCAAACCCCAATATATTTGGGAGCTTCATCTTCTAAACCCCAACAATATTATATTATAATTAATAGACCACAGTACATTGTAAACTTAACTTTCTTATGCACTGAGAAATAAAAAAAAAAAAGTGGAACTCCCTTTATTACAATACTCATTTTTTTGTGATGGTCTGGAATTGAACCTGCGATATCTCCAAGGTATGTCTGTAGAAGCAAAAAGGCAATCTCTGTTCCCATTCTAATGGGGGAAGACAATGCATAAAATGGAATGGAAATATAGGTGGGGAGATGGAGATGGTACCTACTCAGGGCAGAATGCAAAAAGAAGTCCAGAGAATCTAGGGTTGAGTCCAGAAGGTAATGAATCAATGTACATGGCTCATCTGGGAAGTTCTAGGAGGAGCTGCCTAATCACAAGAGAAGATTCTAGAAGTATCCTGACATTCCCAGGGTTGTTGTGTGAAGTTCACAGAATTAGGAATACAACCAGTTCTTCTTTGAACATATATCTGAACTCAAATCAGAAATAATTAATTAGTTGAACTAGAACTCATCAAATTAACAATGGTTTTGTTTAACGTCAAACTGTAAGTATAATCAGTTTAGGGTTAAAAATAAAACATGAAGATATCTGTATTACTTTTATAGATTAATGAACTGAAATTCCCTGGCTGTCAGTTTCCTCATAGGCAAAATGAAGGGGCTGGATCCAGGGGTCTCTAAGATCCCTCCCTTTGCTAGATCTTTGATGCTTTAATAGAGTTTTGTTTGCCTTTTTCTTCCTAGGATGATTACTGCCTGGTACATATGGACTCTGAATGGGCAAGCATTGAATGATATAAATTTCTGAAGATACAGATGAGAGGAGAAGGAGAAAGCAATGGAGGGCTGCCCCATGTCCTCTTTCTGGGGTCCTAAGGACCTTGAGGTTCCCAGTTCAGTTGGCCATTGAGTAGCAGCACAGCTACAGCAATGCAGAACACCATCCTGCTGCAGCAGAGCTTGCAGATGCGATGGAGTCCAAGCTCCTTCATAGCCTGCCCTGGCTCATCTCCTGCCTTGGAGCATATCTCTTCCTGCTACAGACATTACTGACTTTCAGACCCAGAGGACACTATGTTCCAGTGTTGATTGACAGATTGTTATCCCAAAGTTTGCAGCTTTCCACAGTGACCTTGGTGCTGGGACCAGGGCCAGCCCCAAGAGCCAGGACCAAGCTAAACTCACAACCTTGCATCTTTAGGGAGTTGGGAGAAGATAAGGTTATTGGCTCGGGGCTATGGGTGTGGGGAGTGTTTGCTGATGTGGATTTCCTCAGAATCACAATGCTTGCCATTGTGAGGAAAGTGTTCTTGTTCTCCACTATCTGGGTGATACCTCAGTGGTGGGGTTAACTCCAGACAAATTTAAACTGAGGGAGACTCCAGTGGGGTAGGAGTGGGGGCTGAGCCAATAGAGCGACTAGAATCCTGAATTATCAGGAAATAGGGGATTGGCTGTAACCGTGACTCCCTCCTGAAACCTATTTTTATAGAGACTCAGAGGTAAAACCAAATGGTCTAGGAGTAATTTAGCCTACCTAAAAAGAAATCCTGGTGGGGTAGTGGAAGAAAGCCTGGCCTGGAGTCACAAAGAACCTACTGCAAAGATGACTGTACCTGGTTGCCTGGGTAGGTCCTTTTGTTAACTCATTGCATTGCTGTGCTTATATAAAGCCAGGAGGAGGGAGGGTTACTACAGAAAGGAATGAGTTACCACATTTGTGGAGTACCCCTGCTAGTCTTGCTATTCATTCTAGAGGCAGAAAACGGAGCGGAGCTGCCTCTTAGCCTCCGTGGAGCACTGCCTCCGAGAAGGAATTACAAAGAAAAGGCAAAAAAAAAAAAAAAAAAAAAAAAAAAAAATCAGGTTGACTTTTTCTTTAAATGTAGTCACTATTTCCCTCTATGCAGCTTTAAAACAGCCATAAAACCATTTCCTTTTACCAGAATATTTAATTCATAGATTAATTCATAAAGAATAAATGAAGACATTTTTAATTTTATATGAAAGTGTGAATGTGAATTATTACTTTACATTTTTAGTGCATTCATCAAAATTAGTTTTAGGAAGCCTCCCATATTTCTGATGGTCTATGTTCACTCCAATTTGCTCTCCTCGGTGACTCTGTTAACATATTTTTATTTCATGAGCAAAACACATCCCTATATGCATGGATGGAAATAAAAATATCCCTTTAATATTATTGCTATTTTCCCTCTTCTGTTAGAGGCAGCCTTATTTCAGTTAATCAGCCCTAAAGCAGGTATTCCAGAGCAGAAGTCTCTAGAAGTCTTGGGGAGGTAGCATTGGTGGTAAATGCATAGATTTCAGAGCATTTATGAACTTCAATGGGAAGAAAAAAAAATAACCTCTTTGTTTTCTCTACAATATTATTAATCTTATTCTATGCATCTAAAACAAATGTTAGGAGAAGGGGTGAATAAACTTCATCAGAATGTCAAAGGGATCCCCATCACAGAAAAGATCAACGTTGGTGGAAAGTACACAAATGTCAGAAAGCTAGCTCATGTAGATCTCCTTCAGCAGAACAGCAACGGTCATGTGTTGGCAAATATGAACTTTTATATTAAGGTATAAAAGTCTATGATTTCACATATTTACTGAGCCCTTATTATGGACCTTATAGGCAGTCAAATAGTATTTATTAAGTCCCAGCTATCTAGGCACTGTGCTTATGGCAAGAGATGCAAAAAGAACAAAACCCAGGCTCTGCTCTTGAGGAGCTTAGCCCAGCGCCACTCATTAAAAAATATAAATGGGAGCAGCTAGATGGTGACTGGATAGAGCACTGGTCCTGGAGTCAGGAGGATCTGAGTTCAAATGCAGTCTCAGAGAGTTAACACTTACAAGCTGTGTGACCCTGTGATAGTCACTTAAACAGAACTGCCACACAGAAACAAAGAGAAAAAAAAAAGAGTACAAAAAGAAGTGAAGGATCAGAAGAGAGTGGAAAGATATTTTTTGTTGTTGAATCATTTCAGTCATGTCTGAGTCTTTGTGACTTCATTTGGGTTTGTCTTGACAATGGTACTGAAGGGCTCTGCCATTTCCTTCTGCAGCTCATTTTACAGATGAGGAAACTGAGGCAAACAGGGTTAAGTGACTTGATCAGGGACACACAGCTAGTGGATGTCTGAGGCCATATTTAAATACAGATCAGTCTTCCTGACTTGGCGTGGCATTCTATCCACTGTGTCACCTTGCTGCCTCAGATAGACTGCTAGATTTGGAAGTGAATGACCTGGATTAAAATCCATCTTCACCATTTATTATATATAGGATGATGAGCAAAGTCAATCTTTTTATGCCTTATTTTCATCATGTGGAAAATGGAGAATAAATAGTCATCCTATTCACTTCATAGTGTTGTTGTGAGAGTTAAATAACATAATGGATATAAAAGCATTTCACTATCAGAAATGACAATGTAGATATATAAATATTATCATTATTTAAAAGATCTTAGTGTAGTTAAGGAATTAAGATATATCTGGATGAAATAATGAATGTAACAATTATATATCAAAATAGGATTTTGTAGAAAAAAATCAAGTGCTAAATTAGATTGTTGCAGCTATCCAGAAGATTTAAATATATATGTAAATAGACACACAAAACAAGAACAAGAACAACTGTCATTTATATAGAGTTATAAGGTTTGCTACTTTTATACTTACACAATCTTGAGAGGTCAGTGCAATTATTGTCTATATTTTATAGATGAGGAAACTGAGGCAGCGGAGGTTGTGATTTGTCTAGTATCACATACCTTGTATCTGAAGCAGGATTTGAACTCTAGTCTCCCTGACTTCACATATGGAAAGGAGGCAGCATGGTCTGGTGCACAGAGAGCAGCCCTCAGAGCCAGGTAGTCCTGGGTTCAGGTCTCACCTCTGGGTTGTGACTTTGGCAAGATGTCCCATGCAAGTCTATTAATTGCAGAGAAAATGGGCAGCTGCTTTGGTAAAGGAAGTTCCATAACTGGTGTTCTCTGGACAGATGGAATCAGAGTTCTGGGGGGAAATGTAAAAGATATATACTTAGAACTAATGAAATGCAAAATCACAGATCATTTGAAATATCAGCATAAATATTCTATGCACACAAATTCTCCGTTGGCTCTGGGATCTTGTTGAAGTGAATGATTGATGCAGATTGTAACCCATTTTTTCCTTCCCATCTCATGTCCATGTCAAAGTTTGTTCTAAATCTGTGATCTATGTCTTTCCTCCAGGACCTCTGGATCCCAGAAGAACTCCAGTTGTCTCCAACTCCTGGAGCCTACCCATTTATCCTCCACTCGGGATGCAGGGATCTTGCCAAGGTCCCAGTCATGGTGAAGGCCCCTGAAGGAGCAGAAGCTAGGCTTTCCTAGCCTTGATTTCTCTCCATGGAGTGAGCATAATTCAGGGCTTTGGGTCCCACATAAGAGGAAAACAACCTCCCAATGAGAGCTCTCTCTTCCAGCCCCAATTCCAAGGTCAGCCACCTAAACTTGAATACAATCTTGCAGTTTAACATCATTGATTTTATCTGGAAAGTTTTTCATTTTGCAGCTGGAGAAACTGAGGACTTCACAGGGTAAATGAATTGCCTTGGCTCATACCTTCTCTTAGCATGCATCTAAAAGAAATGTGAATCCAAGTGTTCTTGATTCCAAAGCAGTGGTCTATTTACTCTACTATATTGCCTTACTTGGTCAAATCCATGCGCCATTTTGACTGCCATAAAATTTGTCATCTGGGACTAGATAGTCAATAAGCATTTTTAAAGCAACTCCTGTGATATAAATCTGGCAGCGCACAGTGGGGATACAAAGAAAGGCAAAAGTAGCCCTTCTTTTTCAAGGAGCTCTAAAAGGAGAATCAACATAAAGCATCTAGATATTAACAATATATATGTGGGGGTAGCTAGGTGGTGCAGTGGATAGAGCACCAGCTCTGAAATCAGGAGGACCTGAGTTCAAATTTGACTTCATATACTTAACACTTCCTGGCTCTGTGACCCTGGGCAGGTCACTTAACCTCAATTACCAAAAAAAAAAAAAAAAAGCATTAAATCAAAACATGAAACATCTATAGAATGGATGCAGGGGAATTAGATGTAAGATTATATTAGAAAGATAGAAAGGGGACAAGTTATGAATGGCTTTAAAATTCAAATAGATATACTTATTCCTGGACTCAATAGGGATCCCCTAGAATTTATTCAATAGGAGGGGTGATATGGTCCAACCTATGCTTTAAGAAAATACTTTTGTAGCTAACTGGAAGATGGACTAGTGAGGAGAGATGATGTTAGAGGCAAGTCAGCTATTGTAATATTCAGGTGGGAGGTGACACAGAAGCTGGACCAGTAGTATAAGAAGAAAGAAGGGGGGCATATATTAGAAATGTTTCAGTGACAGCAGAATCAGAACTTGGCGATAAATTAAATATAGGGGTTGGGAAGAAAGGCAAGTCAGGGCTGATACCTAGCCTCTAAAACAGGTGACTAAGATGATTATTGCCCTTAATAAAAAATAGGAACATTAGAAAGAAAAGATTTTTTTGGCCATCCCATTGAGTTTACCACAAGTATCTTACTAAATGTTTTTGGAGCTTTCTTCATCTTCTCCCAACATCACAAAAATATCAGTGGAGTATTAGAGCTATCCAATAGTGATCCTTCCCTCTTACCACATGACCAGCCCATCTTATTTGCTAACAAATTATTTCTTTGATACATTCTTCACTATGCCATAGAGTTCTTTACTTTTTTATATACTGTAGTCTGCTCATAGTCACTATGTATCTTTATGTTGCCTCTGAATCATAGTTAATTTTTTTTCCTTCATGTTCTCGCATGTTTGTATTTTGCTGTCTTGATTTTGTTTAGTTACTTTTTATTCTATCTTTGTTTTTTTTTTTTCACTCTAATTCTGTCCCCTTTTTATTGGAATTTCCTATTATTAATTGGTTTCTTTTTTGAATTCTCTAATTCTCTAAATTTTGGTGGCAAGATGGATAGGGAGGTGGGTCTTGCATCAGGAAGATCTGAGATCAAATAGGACTTCATATTCCATGTGATCATGATTGCAAGCCACTTAACCTCTTTGTCATAGTTTCTTCATCTATAAAAGTGGGATAAAAATATCTAACTCAGGATTGTGGTGAGGATGAAATGAAATAATAACTGTAAAACACTTAAAACAGTGGCTGGCACATAATGTGCTATATAAATAATATCTATTATTATTAATTTCTTCCTTAAGAAGTCTGATGTTAGTTTTTATATGTTTGAAATCTTTATTTAATTCTTTGATTGCTCTTTTGGGTCATTCTGGAAGTCATTGGAGCCATTATGTTGTTGTTGACTTCATAAAATTCATTGTAATATCATTATATTTCCTAGAGGATTTTGACTCAATTTCATTTTAAAAATAATTATTTATTGAAATAACTTTTTTTGAAGAAATGTTTGCTGTTTTTTCCTCAGTTTTTACCTCTCTTTATCACTTATTATTATTTTTTTCTATTTCTCTTTGGCTCTATGGCAGCTCAGTTGAATAGTTCATAGATATGGAATCAGAACTTAAGTGGGAATCCTGCCTTAGACACTTCCTTAGCTGTGTGATTTCATCTCTCAGCCTCAGTTTCTTCATTTGTAAAATGTGGATCATCATAGCACCTACTTCATAGGATTGATATAAGGATCAAATGAGATGATATACATAAGGTGTTTCCCAAACCTTAAAATGTAATATAAATGTTAATTATGAATACTTTACTTGAGGCAATTATGATTCTTGTTATCAGTCTTTTCCTTTCTGAAGATCTAACTCTTTCGTGCCATTTCCACAACCTTTGGTGATCTTGCAGTATTTGATCTTGAAAATCACAGCTTTTAATGAAATCTATGGTCATTAGGGGTTGAAGGTAACTAATTGGGATGGTGACTATGGGAAACTCTAAGAGGCAACTGCAAATAGGGCTATTCTCTTTTCTGTCTTAACTCTTTTGGGATCTACCATTCTTTAAGAGAGACTTTCATTATTCCTTGTACTGATCATGGAGCTCTGGTAGAGAAAGGATTTGGGGAAGGATCCCCAAGAACTTGCTAAGTGGAAACTCAGGACAAGCTTTGTAATCAGCTCTCTTCTCTACTTTTCTCCTGTCTATCTATTTATATTTCTGTATCTATATCTATATATAAGGTTCCCTGCTTCCTGCTGGACAGTAATTATTAGTTGAAACCATTGCTAAGGGGCCCAGAAACTTAATTTCTGGTAGAAACTGGGATGCAGTATTCCTTCATGTGGACATTCTTCCACTTGTGGGGAGTGTGTAGGTATGAAGGGACTGAGCAAAGATTAATTCTAAAAGTCAAGACTTAATCCTGTAGCTATCAGAAGGCACAAGGGACTGTCCAGGCCTGCATGTTGGATGGGGGAGGGAAAAAACTGGGAGTTACAGGCTAAAGAATTGGTCTCAGTTCTTTTTTATTTTTATTTTTATTTTTTAATAAGAATCACCTTGTGGTAGCATTTTCAATTTTCTTCTACCTACCACTTTATATTTATTCCATTTGGGGGAATTTTTCAGGTTTATTTGGACTGATAAATGGGAAGCTGGGCACACCTTAGGTTATTTCCCGTTCTGCCATCTATCCAGAGATGGTTTTATAGTTCATCCAAAGGCAACAAGGCATATCACATCAGAGGATACTTGGTAAGTACTCAGAAGCACTTGAAAAACAAAGCAAAACACCTTGAAGATAATTGCAGCATGCATGGTGACACTTATTGTACAGAATTCAGAGGCAAAGAAATTCTACAGAGATCTCAATAAGACCTTTATATTAAAAGCAACTTATATACTGATAATGAGATATGAAGTAAGACTGGAAGATATATGTGTATTTATATATTATACATAATATAGATCACATGGCACATTATATACATGTATAGACTCATGTTTCCAACATATATGTAAATATGTATATGTGTGTTTTTTTTTCTTCTAATTTCTTCTAATGGGAGTTTTTCTCATGCTGTTTCCCATTATATACTATATATATATATATATATATATATATATATATATATATATATATATATATATACACACATACACATATATATAACATATCACATATATAATATATATTTTATTATATATGTATATATAAACACACATAGAGTCATACATAGATTTATGCTTATTATAGATAAATTGTCCACAGTCTGCATCATGGCCCTATTGTCAGACCATCTACACTCTACCAGGATTGGACTCTACTTTCTATCTCTCTTAAGATGAGCTTTTTACTTGATACTGTAGGAAGATGGCCTCCATACAATTTCTTGCCATTCCTTATCCTTCCTCTTACTTGACTCCCTTTTTTCTAGCTTTCCTATACATAGCATCTTATCCTATTAGAATGGAAACTCCTGGAGGTCAGGGACTCTCAGGATCATTTGTATTTGTATCCCCCTGGGCTTAGCCCCTGTCCCACACATAGGAAGCTTTCAGAAGTGCTTTGCCTTTCTATCAATCTCTTTATCTTTAGTATGTACCTATAATAAACATTTGGTTTGGTTTTACAGAAAATAAATATTTTGGGGAAAATGTTATTGGGACTGATTTTCTTTATGGAAAAATTAGTAAACATCCCCCAAATTCCCAGTCATTCTAACGGGAGCAGCCAGATACTGGGCCTTGGAAGGCAGAACCCTGAATTACTGAATTTCCATCTGCATACTGCTCCCACTACTGCTGTCCTTCCTAGTTTTAAGGCTCATTAAGAAACATGCTTCTACCTATGTTATTCTTAGTTCTACAGAGTGTTTGTGTCTCAGCTCCTTGGTTCTTCCAGCACTTTGATGATAGTGAAAAATAACTCAGGCTCTGGTAAATGATGATAGGCCCAGTTCTCACTTCTCCCTGAAGACCCCAGACATCATTCTGGTGTAGAACTTCCATTAACTTCAAAAAGATGTCCATGCTGTGAAGAGATCTGTGGGGAATGAAGAGAAATGAGATTCTGGTCCAACAATTTGGACTTGCTGGCCTCAATTGTACTCGGAGCAAAGATGTGCAATCGACTCTGGTGCAAAGCAAACTACAGGCAATAAACTCTCATTAGAACAGATTTAATTGAGCTGAGTCACTGGATTTCAATCATTAGTCTCAGGACAGAACCAGAATTGGAGGCAGAACAGCCTGGTGAGGAGAAATGGGGACAGGGAGACAGACTCCAGTTTTTATTTTGTTTCCATGATTTAGGGACAATTCCTATTTGGCTACTTAGAAATTTCAACAAGTTACTTGAAATCTCTACATTTTGAGTAAAAAAAGGGGGTGGGAGCTATACTAGATAACTCGAGATTTATGTTCCTGGGACCAGATGATTTAAGGAGCTGGTGGCTGAAGGATGGACCTCAGCAGCTCTTGTGCTTTACTCCAATCTTTCCAATGGTACAATAAACAGATGAGGGAGTAAGGAAAACACTAAGCTCAGTCACAGAATACTCACATCCTGGTGGGAAAGTAAGGAAAGAGGGAAAAATAGAAACTTTGGGGCTGTGTTAGCCTCCAGAAACACAGCGAGGAAAAATTATCTTCCTGAGAACAGTAATATGAGCATCCTTGTATGATCCACCTGACAGCAGCAGTGATTCTCTACTTTGTTGCTGCTGTTTTTCAGTCGTTTCAGTCTTTGTGACCCTGTTTGGGGTTTTCTGGGCAAAGATACTGGTAGTGATATCACCTGGGCAAGGGGACGAAAGGGGAAATATCGAGTGGGTGATCTGGTTTATGGGCTTATCCAGGAACAGGCAATCTATCAGTCAGGAAATCTTTATGAAGTATTTATGATGTGCCTAGCACTATGCTAAGAGATAAGGATTTAAATAAATGGGAAAAAAAAAAAAACCAGTCTGCCTTTAGAGAGTGCATGTTCTAAAGGGAGAGACAACATGTAAATCACCACATATATTCGATATGTGATCTGAGAGAGGAAGGCATTAGAAAGTGGAGAAATGAGGAAAGGCTCCTTTAGAATGTGCCGTTTGAGATGAGACTTGAAAAAGCCCGAGGAGTGAAGGGGCAGTGCTCCAGGAAGAGGGAACAATCAAGATAAAGCTATGGAGACAGGAGGTGCAATGCCATGTGTAAGGGACTGCAAGCAGGGTAGAGTTTGTGGTATTTCTTCATGTAGATTGGCAATGGATTGCCTCTTGTTCCAAAGCACCTTTGCTGACCACAGCACACAGAACCAGTGACTATTTTCAAGATTATTTTCCCCTCCACCTTCAGATCCTACCCTGATGAATTCTTTTTTTATATAAAGCTTTTTATTTTCAAAATATATGCATAGATAGCTTTCCACATTCACCCTTGTAAAACCTTGTGTTCTAAATGTTTTCTCCTTTCCTTCACTCTATCCTTTCCCTTAAATGGCAAGTAATCCAATTTATGTTAAACATATATATTTTCACAATTATAATGTTGTACAAGAAAAAATCAGATCAAAAAGGGAAAAAAATGAGAATGAAAACAAAAAGCAAATAACAACGAAAAAGTGACACTATGTTGTGAGCCACACTCAGTCCCCACAGTGGCTCTCTCCATCACTCATCCATTGGAACTCTGCCCTGTTTATTTCATATTGTTTCCCCTGAAAGAATGGGATGGAAGGGCTTGCCCTGTCCTACACCCTAGCCAATATTTGGCCATTAGCAGAAGGCATTTAAAGCCTGCCTAGGTAAGTTTGCGCCTAGATGTCAAACTGATTGTTTTGTGTTTGTTCTTACTTGGTCTTATGTGAATAAAATATCTCCCTTCAGATGGCTCCAAAGTTGGAGGTCACCTGGTGAATTTGATTGAGTTTACCAAGAGCAAAGAGAAAAAACCTCCAGAACTATTGGAGAAGATGATTACAAAATGATTGTCCCCAAATTATACCTTTTAATTTATTTGTTTGTTGGTTTCATTATGTTTTAGCTTACTTTTCATTTATTTTTAATTAATTCAATATGCAACATTCAAATTCTGAGTTTCTTTCTGTTCCCTTTTTAGGGTGCAGCCCTCCCTCCACCCATCTCTTGCAACTGAAAAAAAATCCCTCTAGTAAAATGACAGAGTTAAATGAAAGACGTTCTTCATTGGCCATGTCCAAAAAAGCGTGCACCTCATTCTTCATCTTGAGTTCATTACCTCTGCCTACAGGTAGGGAGTATCATCAGTCCTCTGAAATTATAGGAGGTCATTGAATTGATCAGAGTCCTTAAGTCTTGTAAGTTGTTTGCCATGAAGATGTCATCATTATTGTATAAATTGTTCTCCTTATTCTATTCCTATTCCCCTGCATCAATTCGTATCCTTTCCTTTCTAGAATGCATTTAGAAAGCTGTAGTTGCCCAGCAGCCATAAGCCAGTAAAAGCATCTCAGCGGAACAGGCACTTTGGAGCAGTTAGACATTGGGCAGACATCACAGAAAGAAAGGGCACTTACTGTATCCTGGACCATCACCAGTCATCTTGACTTTTGACTCCAGCAGAGAAGTGAGCCTGATATCTTGCATTCTGCATCACTTAAATCCAAGTCATGCATGAGTAAAGACATCACTCCATTATGTCATTGGTCCTCTTCAAAATGAAGGATGCACAACAACCAGACTGGAATCAGTCGCTTAATCATTTCTAATGGCACAACAGAATTCTATTGCATACACATACCATAATTTATTCAGCCATTCATCGTTTGATGGACATTCCCTTGGTTTCTACTTCTTTTCCACTACAAAGGAAGTGTGATTAGAACTATTTTTATAAATATGAAACCTTTTCTTCTTTAATCTCTTTAGATCTGGATCAAAGGGTCTGTATGATTGAGTGACTTTTTGGGGTATTATTGCTTTTGGAATGTCTGCATTAATTTATAGCTCCATTATCTATATCTATATCTATATCTATCTATCTATCTATCTATGAAGGATTGCTTTTGCAAATTTAAATTAATTTCTTATATTTCTTGAGTCTGAGACCCTTATCAAATTTGCTGCAAAGATTTTTTTTTCCTCAGTTAACTGTTCCACTTATAATTTTAGTTGTGTTGATCCCTGCCAATTTGTAAGAGGACATGAAATGGAAGTTATTTAGACAGTGCAGAACTGAGGTGAAATATAACCTTGTCTACTTAAAAAACTTTAATATCTAATGAAATTTAAATAGCAACCTTCTTGTAATACATTTTTTTTAACTTATATTAAATTCTGTTTTGTCTTTCAATGAGTGCTGTGAATCTTCTGTGTCTTTTAATATTTCTTTTGTGCACAGGAAACAAATGCCTGTTCTAGAATTGATTTATATTGTCCACTGAGTGTTTTTCTATTCTTCCTTTTGGCAGAACTTAGACAAGAGGTCTTTAAGCTTTAAATAATTTATCCTCGGGGAATGGGAATGAGCATTTAATGAGCCAAAGAGTTTGAAAAAAGAAAGATAAGACCACATTTTATTGAAGCTAAACTCCAAGACCAATCTGAATTGAGTTCAGGATGTATGTCTGGATTCAGATTAGAGTAGCCCCTTAGTAGCCAAGGGAGTAGATACAGTGGTCCAGATTTTATGGGTCTACCAAACATTTCTTAAATGTTACATATTAGAGTTAAAATGAGATGTAATGAATGATTAGCTATATGGGCTAACAGAGAAGAAAGAATCAGAGAAAACTTGGGCCATTAGGCTTTGGTAAAAGGGACTATGTGGGGGCTTTACATTTAGTTCAGTTATCTGTTCTGACTTTTTTGTGATCCCATTTGAGGTTTTCTTGGTAAAAAGATAACACTTTTTAGCCATGTATAAACCTGGGCAAATAGTTTCTGTCTGTCTTAGTTTCCTCATAGAAATACAGGGGACCTTAAAGCATTACCTAAAAGCTAGTTGCTATTATTATTGTTGTTGTTATTATTATTATTAAACAACTGTTATGTCCTCTACTACTATTTCTAAGGTTCTCCAGGTTAAACATACCCATCTCATTAAACTAATCCCCACATGTCATAATCTGAAGGGTCTTCACTCTCCTATTTGCTCTTTTGGATGCTCTCTAGCTTCCTAAAATATGACACTTAGAACCAACCAAGTATTTCAGAGATTATCTGGACAGGGCAGAGTTCAATGAGACTATCACCTTTCTATTCTCAGAAATTATCCTTCTTCATGTCTACTAATAACTTCCATAAAATTGTTCTGTTGTGAAGATGGAGCAAAACTACCTTTTGTTTCAGGAATTAAATAAGGACTTGTCCCCTTCTTCATGTTCTTCTCCCCACTCATGAATATTATTGACTTCAAAGTGACTGGTATCATGTTTTAGATGATAAATCAGTAGACTTAGTGATTTATATAATTAATTTATTTTGCTTTTTAAAAAGTTCTAAGTGGACTAGTAACCTGTTAAAAATGAAGTCTCCAATCCCCTTGCCTTTGTTTAAAAAAAGTAACAAAACAAACAGTCTTTATAAATAAATTAAAATTCTAACTAAAAAGCTAATTATAAGCGTATTTGTTTTGTTTGAGGTAAGGCACATCTATTATCATAAAGATAATTAACTCAGTCTGACAGATCTAATAAAAGGACAAGTTTAGCACTGGCTTAGCCAGAAGCCCAAGGCAAGCAATTTTTATAATTACTAGTTATTGTAACTGGGCTCAGAGAAAATGGTCTGTGATATTTAAACAGTAATGTTAATTTGCATTTAGACCTGTTTTTTTTTTTTCAAGGAAGAATAAGTAAAAGGCTGGAATATTGTAAGAAACTTCAATAAGCACCATATTTGTTTTGTTTTGTTTTGTTTTTTTCAAAAAGGAAAGAAAATAATAAAAGGCACACAGGATAGATTTCTCTTTGCTAAGGAGCTGAAGTCTTTCTTTGTGTCCAGATAATGAATATCCTTACAAGGTAAGTACTTTAGTAATCACAAAACAATTAAACAATTTTAGCTTTTACAGAAGAGAAAAATTTTCAACTTAAATTCATGTCTCAAAGCCATATTTGGTCCTAGTTTTACTGGTTTCCTCCCACCCCTTACCTTCATCATATAAATAAACGGCTGTATTTAGGACCAGCCCTCCCTTTGGACTGAACAAATTAATAAAAAAAAGGAAATGGGACTTGAAGATAGACAAAGGAGAAATTCAATCAATAATCTGCTCTATTACAGAGCCACAGGTAAAGGAAACCTAGCTCAGGGAATGGCTCCATTTGACTGTAGGTCATGACTCTTTAAGCAAAGCTCTCCTGAATCCTTCACAATAGATTCCTTCCTGGAGCTAAACAAATCAACCTTTTTAAGGGAGGAAGTTACTCTTTAACTGCTTCCATAATAAAGGTTGTAGAAATAAGTAATAACCAGTGTCAGAAAATAGGCTGCTAATACACTACAGAAAGCACTTAAAGTTAAAATACCTGTTAGTCAAGCACACATTTTATTATGTACTACAGATATGGAGATGGAATTCACCCATTATATTTTGTAAATATGTTGTATAATTTCTCAATAAAATGCCCCCTTCCCAGCTCCTATAACTCAGGTGAATATTTAACCTACCAAACTAGCTAATTGCAGACTTTTTTGAATATACAAGAAAAGTTGGCTCCCTCTACTTTTCTCAATTTCTGCTTTTTCCTCTTTTTCTCTGTAGAGTTCTCCTTCTAAAATGATTCTTTCTCTTTTTAAACCTTAATGTACCTGAGTTCAAATCTGGCTTCAGATCCTTACCAGCTGTAGAGGCGAGTCATTTCCCAATTGCCTTCAGAACAAAAACAACAAAAGCGATAAAAACTATTTTCTTTGCATCATTATTCTGCTCAGTGGCCAGTCTCAGTGTCTTGAACCTGAGCTCAAGTAATGTATAGTAGCAGGGTGATCCAGACAAAGTCACTCGGTACCCCAATGTACCAGACAGATATCTACAATCACCAGTGACTATGTAAACATAGGTTTAAACATCTGTGAAATCAAACCAATTCTGGTTCTCAAGCATATTCTCCTCACAGTGGGAGTTAATATTGAGACTTATCTTCACCTTCCAGAAGAAGATGATCACCTGTCTGATCAGCCTCCTTCAATACTCCCCCCCATCCCCTGAAAAAAATCCATTGTACGATCCTAGTTTGGAGTTGTAACAATATAAAGTTTTCTTCCTTACACGTATTGACAATTGTTGGGCTCAAATAAATCCTTTTGTTAACAAAAACCAATAAATAAATAAATAAATTCTTATACCATCTAAAGTTTTAAAATATGCAGGTATATTGAATCAAAGGTTTTCTTGCACTTATTGATATTATTTTATTCTTATAATAAGATATAATAATATATTATTATATATTATATATAATATACAATATAAAATAATATAATAATAATTATATTATAAAATACATACTTATTTTGTTCTTAACATAATTTATCATGATGATTACTTTCCTAAAGCTGAAGCATCCTATAGAATTTATCGTTCTGTTTCGTCCATATATCTTGGACAGATGCCGCAAATAGCCTTATTAGGTCTTGAATCAAAATGGAATCAGTCTGTATAGAGCTACCTACTATACTTGCTTTTAAGTCATTGCTAAATTCCTTTATTGAACCCAAACTTTTCCCTGAAAGAACTGTCTGCATTTTTTAAAAAATAAAAACGGATTGTTGGTATGGCTCCAAGGAAGGCTAAACTATTGGATGACCTATTGGTCTTGGACTCCTAGGTGAGTTAGGCAGAATGAGCAATTGCAAACGATTGTTCCAATGGTCTTGAAGGTGATTAAAACAGGCAGGCATTTAGAGCTTGGGCAGACATAAAAGATGCCACGGTCCTCCACTCATCCTAGACCATCACCAGTTATCTGGATGTCATTTGAACAACATGGTTCTGGAAGACAGAGCGAGGCTGACAGATTTGTGCAATCCCGACTCACTAAAATCCAGTTCACGCACAAGTCAAGACATCAACTTTTGATATCACTGATTCTCTTTGAAAATGAAGGATAAATCACCACCTCCACCAAAATCTCTAAAAAAATAAAATAAAATAAAGTGACAATTCCTAGAACGCTGAAGAGCTAAATCACAGGTGTGACTAGGTTTCACATAAGCAAAAGACAAGAGTAAACATTTCATGAAATAAATTGATGATTTAAAATATTAGAACATAATTGATGGAGACAACCTATAGAGTCTGCCAGTATTCTTTGAATGTCATAGAAAGTGAGGAGGGCCCCAGCTTGTTGAGTGGATGTCTCTAATGAGCTGATGGGAAGACATATAGAGAAGAGTTGTCAGGCTAGACAAGTTTTGATCTGTATCTTGGCAGAGAAAATTCAAATAAATGAAATAACATATCTATATTTGAGTATTTGAATATTCACTATGGTTTCTGTCATCTCATTTTTTATTTTGATGATTTGATTTTCCTCCTCCTTTTTGGTTTAATTAGCAAATGGTTTATCATTTTTAGGGGGCTTTTTAAAAAACCCAGTTCTTTGGCTTAATAATTTACTTATTTTTAAACTTTCAAAATCCTTCATTTTTTCCTTTGATCTTAGTGATCTCTCTTTTTTTTTTGCATTCATTCCAAGGGTAGTAATTTGTTGATTTTGTAACATTTTAAACTTCAAGCTCAGATCATTAATCTTCTCTTTTTATCTTTTGTTAATATAAGCATTCAGGGAAATAAATTTGCCTCTAAGAAATGCTTTCACTGCATCTCATAAATTTTGATATCTTGTGTTATTATTATCATTATATTTAATATTAAGTCAGAGCATCCTGAGGCACTTAAGGATGAAACTGGAAGAAGGATAACAAACAGATGAAAAATGGAAAAGATTTGTCAAGATTACTACAGAATGTCTTTAGGGACACCCTATATATAGCAAACTATTCACTCCATCAATGGCAGCAGAGCTACCACATTAGTACTCTTAATGTTTAGGTAACAGATGTACTTACATGAAAAAGTAGAAATTGCAGTTAAAAAACCAAAATGAAATACAGGAATATCAGCTGAGCTACACAATTCTGAGGGCAATGAGAGAGCTATTCTAAAGAATAGGACCCCTAAAACAAAGATGGGGAAGGAATCTCAGACAATGTTACTGAAAAAAGCCCATTGAAAAAACATCAATAATTCACTGAATCACAGGCTATCCTCTATCTCCAAAATCTTTCTGAGAACAATCCACCGATGCCTCAAGTAAAGTAGATCTTTAATGAAATTATAAGAAGAGAAAATAGGTAAACTTTTATAATACACATTGAGACATACTATAGCATATCACACTTTGTGACAATATATTTGACTGAGAGGTGAAGGGAACACAAGATCCCATTGACCTTGTTGGTAGAGTTTTAAAGTTATTACATCACTATAAAGTTTTTCTTCCAGCAAGATGTTATCCATATGTAAAACATAATTACATATGATAAAAACGTGGAAAATTTCTTCAAAGATATATCAGAGATAGCTTTATTCTTATTTTGGACTAGTGTGCTAAGAGACTTGAAGAAGAGATATGCATTAGGAAACAATTACCATCATTTAGGCAAAAGTTGACAAGACCTGTGCGAGTAGAAAGAAGGGATTATTAAAGACATAATAGATATTATTTGGGTTTATTTTTGTTGTAGTAGTTGTTTTTTTTTTCTTTTATGTTCAGTTCTTTGGGATCTCATTTGGGATTTTCCTGGCAAAGTCCTGGAATGATTTGCCATATCCTTCTTGATCTCAGTTTAGAGATGAGGAAACTGAGGCAAACAAGTTTAAGTGACTTGCCCGGGATCACACAGCGAGAGGTATTATTAACACAGAAGTGGCAGTATTTAGCAACTGCTTATATGAATGGGATGAGGCAGATGAATAATGTTGAGATTACAAACTTGAAACACTAGAAAGATGGTGGCACCTTCAATAAAAATAAGGAATTTTCAAGAGAGGGAAGGATTTAGGGGGGAAATCATGAGTTCAGACTTTAAGTTAAGTTTAAGATTTTTAAATATTTAATAAGCAATGAGGATACAGTTCTAAAGCCCAGTTGAAGCCTTAATTGATAAAACTCATATTTGAACCTGAATATGGAAATGTAGATTTTAACAATGCTTAGCTTTTTCATGAAACAAAATCATTTTTTTTTAAACTGAGGATATAGGTTCAAATCTCACTTTCACCTGGATAGCTTTGAGCAATCAACTTTCCTGATACGTATCAATTTCCTGTATCCTTGAATTAGAAAAGAACTCAAATGCCATTTAATCTAAATCCTATGAAAATAACAAATACTACCTTTGACATCTATGAAAAGTCAGTCAAGACAAGGCACATTTATTGCATGTCAATTATGTGCTAAGGATCTGGGAAAAGCTCCAATGACCATTTTTGTTTTTCCCAAACCTTAGAATAATTGATCAGAAACATGAATGGACTATAGGACCCAAGTTCAAAGTCTGGCTCTAAATTTATTACCTGTGAAATCTTGGTCAAGCCACTTAACTGTTCTTGATTTCAGTCAACTAATCTGTAAAATAAATGGGCAGCTATAGATCACAGGGGATAGAGTATTGAACTTGGATCAGGAAAAGTGATCTTCCTGAGTTCAAATCTACTCCTAGACACATACTAGCTGTGTGATTCTGGGTAAGTCACTTAACCCAGTTTGCCTCAGTTTCTTCATCTGGTAAATTATCCAGAGAAGAAAATTGCAAAGGACTATTTTTGCTAAGAAAACCCAGTGGAATCACGGAAAGTTGGACATGAGTGAGAAATGACTTAATAACCATAAAATGAGTGAGCTAGACTATATAACCTTTGAGGTATTTCCCAGTTCTATAGCTATGATTTTATTATCTCAGGTCCTGTTATTTTAAAAAAGTTTATATAAACCTAATGGTATTATGATTCAGTCTAAAATTTTTCTTTATGGTCAAACAGGTATTGTAAGAGATTCCTAAAAGTGTTCTGCTGAAGTCAAGGCATATCATAGCTGAGTCATTTCTCTAACCTCTCTGTTCATTAATATTGTGGCAAAAAAGAAAAAAAAAAGGCTACTATGGACATAATTCTCACTTTTTTTTTCTATGTATGTCACATCTCTACTTTTTTTTCCCTAGAATTTTATCATGGATTGATGTCAGGTGCACTAAAAATCCCCAACCTTCCTATTTTAGAGAATTAGGATAATGGCTGCCTATTTCCAATTGTGTAGTACTTTTCCAGTAGGAAATATTCCCCAAAGATTCCCTGCTTTAGTCATTAGATCCAAAATAACTTTTGGTACACTGGGAGATAGTAATTTCATTTCAAGTGATAATCATGCTAATTCTAATTATATTGATTTCAAGTCACTAAACTCAACCACTCTTCTATTGTCTCCTCCCTTATTTTAAATTTCATTTCTGGTTTCATAATTTTTGTCCCCTTCTTTCTAATCTCTAGATCTTTCTCCTTGAAACAGAAAATGAAACAAAATGGGAATTGAGTAGTTCATCCTTCTCTCTCATTTTCCATCTTCCATATAGCGCTCTCTCCCTTCCTTTCTCTTGCCTTCAAGTATCTAATAATCCATCCTTTTGCTTTTAGCATTTTTTATAAATGCCAGCTCCTTTTGAGTAAGCTTTAGCCATCATGATACCATTCACAGACGTAAAATATATCCCTGATGCCATAGTCAAGATGGACAATGAAGGACAAGCCAAGGACCACTGGAATTAATGGAAAATTGTTCTGTTGACAGAAATACAATTTCATCTTGTTTTGTTCTCATGGCTCCCGATTCTTCATTTGTAACTTCTATTTTTTTCTGCATGCTCTCATTCCCTCTCCCTCCCTCAGTCTTCACTTTTTCTTCAGGTCACCTAAGCCTGGCCCCTTGAGCAGAATCCCCGATTTGGGTCTCGGTTCTATATTTTTATTCTATATATATTTATCTATATATTATATATTCATTGTGGATGGAGGATCAGCTGCACAATCTGAGCCTCTCTCCAGGCAGGTAACTTACTTTTATTTCTTTTTATTTTTTTAATTATAGCTTTTTATTTATAAAACATATGCATGGGTGATTTTTCAACATTGACCTTTGCAAAGCCTTCTGTTCCAAATTATCCCCTTCTTCCCCCCCATCTCCTCCCCTAGATGGCAGGTAACTCACTTTTAGGCAGATTCAGCTTAAAGTTCTTGTTTACACACAGACACAAGAAATGACATCACACGGGGAAGGTATATCCACAGGAATAACATAAAAAATGTTATAAATGGGCTATTACCAAGAAAAAAAATGCAATAGCAGAAGCTCCTGACTGTAGGGTAGGGCTTGGTTATAATATATTACTGACATTAGTCTAAAATAGCTTTGATAGGAGCACTGCTCTGCAGGATGCGCCTTTTGTTTCTGAAATTGGCTGGTGCATGTTATTGTCGGCAGCCTCCCAGCTGAAGGATGCTGAAATTGGGTCAGGGAAGTTGAAAGAGCACTGGATCGGGCCTTAGATCTCACTAGCACCCCAGTCCAACCTCATCTTTGGGGACCCGGGTTGCTTCCGGGATCCTCCGTTAAGGTTTTGGCTTCAGAAGGCTATCGATGAGACGTAGCCGCCATGATTTGACCAAGAAGGTTCTGATCTCGGACAGCTTGGGCACCTGTGTGGGCTTTTCCCTTGCACCCCTGAGCATACCTGTATTTGCCTACAGCTGTGAGTGTGTCCCTGTCTTCCTTAGGGATTCAATTACAGCCTGAGGGGCCGGTAAGAAAGTCTGACTCTATTCTCGGTGGGACTTGGCAGCCCAGGGCTATAGCTGGCCTGGTCCATCTCTGGGGCCACTGGAAGCATTTGATGTAGGTGGCTGAGGTGCCCGAATTCACACAAGAACTGACTTCTGATATGAAAAGGGACTTCAATATCAGTTTTACCAAATTCATGAATTTCCTCCATATTCCCATGTCTAGGAGAAAAATTAACAGGAGGCCCCAGGCACTTGATTAAAGCTAAATTCCATGATGCAGATCCTGTGAACAGTAGATGGCTGTTTTTTACAAGTTAATCTTAAATATTTGGAAAACCAAACAGTGGGTTTGCCATTCCCTGAGCTCCAAAAGGCACCACTCCAAACACTACTCTGTGCTTTCTCTGATGATGGGATTTAATCGTTAACAATGCGGCAGAATCTGTCATTAGCAGACCTACCTGGCTAATATTAATATTAACCTGCAGATATTGTCACTATTTAATGATTTCGATTTGTACGAGAATTTAGGGAGCCTCTAATCCAATCTCTTCCTTTAACAAATGAAGAAACTGGCGTGAGTCAGTTTGGAAGCCATGATATAGAATTCTTTTTTTATTTCCTCTTTGTTTTGTTGTCTTGAGTGTTTTTGTACATACCATTCCTCTCCTTGGGGATAATAAAATCTTTGAGGGTCTGGACCAAATCTGCCATTTCAGCTGTAACTTCTGTCAGCATGTAGTTTATGAGGGGAATACTTAAGAAATATGAAATGGTGGTGACTGACTTTCATTCATGTGAGAGTCCCACTTTTCTCATGGAAATTAGGATAGGTATATAAGAATATCAAGGTTAGGGGTAAGGAAAAGGGGAAAATGTAATAGAAATTCAAAATCATCTCATAGTGGAGCTACCATATTTTTTTTTCCTGCCTACTAACACTCATTCTCATTAGTCTCATCCTCTCTACAGATTATAAAGAGCAAGCTTTGGCAGAAAAAAAAAATTAAAAAAAAATCTGGCTTGGTAGAAATTTTTATATTGATCTGCAGATGTCTTACTTCTACTCAGATGCTGTTGGGTCAATGGGGCTTAGAACTTTTGATTTTTCTGATTACGCTATGTGCCAGAAAGCTATGCAGGGGTCAGATGGGATTCTCCTTAATTGATCTCCTCTGTTGGAGTGGAAAAGGCCCTGAATTTGGAGATAACAAGCCCAGGTTTGAATCATAGTACTGCCTTTGTGATCTTGAGCAAATGACATCTCTGGGCCATAGGGTCTTCATATTTAAAAAAAATAGGAGATCAGGTACTTCTAGATCTCAAACTACATCCCTCCATTTTTCAAGATCCCATTCTAGATCTCTTAAGATATGTCACAGTTACAACACAACAACGGGGGAAAAGGATGGTGACAGTTAATCTTTCTTCTCATAACGGGGACAAGGGTCCAAAATCCATTTGGAAAGATTGCCAGGGGTCACTGCCTAAAGGCAAGGTCGATATTTCTAAAATTAGAATCAGTTTAACTGTGATTATATAGTTGCAAGTAGGAGTAAGTCTATATTATGCCAAATGATGAAAGAAACTGTACTGAGATGAGAGGAAATTTTTTTAAAAAAAGTTTTTGCTCATAATATTGAGTTCCTAGACTTGCAAGTACAGAAATAATGAAAAAAGATGACATGGAGTAGGAAGGGGGTCACGGTAAGTAGAACACTTCAATGAAGAGGTGTGCTTTCAGGCCGTCTGGTGGGAAGAAGAGAGCTGTGGTACATTGAGCTTGCTGGGCTGCTCCAGGCCAGGTGTGTCATTGAGAGGCAGCATGAAATCATAAGCAGAAAGTCATAATGAAGAAGCGTGATGAAGGAGGACTGAGAGAACTGGAGAGAGAAGTGTCAGAGGAGATGGGGGCAAAGTGGGAGGATACAGGTGAAGAGCTCAGGGCTGGGAAAGAAAATGCTTCCTTTTGGAGTTGAGTTTTAGAAGAAGAAATCTTTAAAATGTGTAGAAACTGTTTTAAGGGTCATATAAGGCTGAGGATTCTTAAGCCTTTTGGAAAATTCACATATAAACCAACCTCAACAGACAAGGGACTTACATATTTATTTCCTTAATTCTAGTGTGATGGACCACATGAGGGAGGTACAGTCAGGAAAACCCGAGTTCAAAATCTATCACTGACATTTATTAGTAGTATGACAGGGGGAAAGTAGTATAACAGAAATGACTTAACATTTCTGACACTTACTTTCTGTCAGATCCTCATTTTTAAAATGAGAAGACATTTAGTAAGCTGTATTATTTCTAAATATGTCAGCCATTTTTATTAACATTTCAAATAAATTCTTCCCTCCTTTTCTCAATTTTCCTTTCTCTTTTCGTCCTCTATTTTCTTCCTCTTTTCCTCCTCTATTTCCTTCCTTCCTTCTTTCATCCTTATGTCCCTTCCTTCCTTCTTTTTATTTTTCCTCCCTCCCTCCTTCTTTCCCTCTTTATCTCTCCTTTCCTTCCTTCCTTCCTTCCTTCCTTCCTTCCTTCCTTCCTTCCTTCCTTCCTTCCTTCCTTCCTTCCTTCCTTCCTTCCTTCCTTCCTTCCTTCCTTCCTTCCTTCCTTCCTTCTCTTCCCTTTCTTTCCTTCCTTCCTTCCTCCCTCCCTCCTTTCTTTCTTTTCTCCCTTTGTTCCTTCCAACCTATCTGTCTCTGAGGCATTACAGATGCTATGTTACTGACTGATGGGACACTTCAGAAAGAGGACTGATTGCTTTAACCATGGATTCATTAGTGAAATCAGTCACAGGAATCGGTCTAACCTGCAGCTTTACCTGTTTGCATAAAGACTTCCCATTTTTGCTAGCTGTAATTTCTCTTGAAACAGGCCTTTGACAAAAAGCTCCTCAGAATTAGTAGGCAATCCCTCCTCGGCTTTTAATACAGGTCAAACTGCGGGTCTTAAAAAGATTGACTGTGGCCCTTTAAACATATACTCCAAGCTGTGGTGCATTATTAATCAGGGCTACAGACAAAACATGTATTGTCTCCTTGCTGAGAATAGCATGTTTTCTTTGCTTATGAATTGATCCCCTAAATATTCCTCATGGGAAAAGGCTGTTTTCTTCTAATGCAAACTGGCTTTAAACTACAGATGTGCTAATCTAGCTGTAGGAAATTCCAGCCCTCATTGATCTGTGGGCTATGTAGGTATTAATCTACCTGGGATGGAAAACTGAAAGAAGGGGGGCAATTAATTAAGTGGTCCTGGGGCTATTTTTCAAAATATTAATGTAAGCAATGACAGAAAAACCTCTAAGAGTTCAGAGCCTGGATTTAGCTTGGATAAGAACCTCCATTTTGGGAACTTGAGTTGATTTTTAAGACAATTAAAGAATAAAGCTTTATGAAAGCTATACACATATTATTCTCATTGTAAATCATTGTTTCTGTCATGTATAATTTCCCTTTTTGGATTGTAAAATCCAGCAACTATGGAGGTTAGTCACTAAGTCTTGTGTGGTTTAGTATCTTAAAAGGTACCTGGGGCAGGATCTTGCTCAGTAAATATTGACTGAATCTAATAATGAATCATTGTTACTTTAAAGCTGTGGCCTTTGAATACCTGGATGGGGGTCAGGGAAGTCTTAAAGAACCTCATCTTGGCTGAAATTCTTAATGAACATTTTCTTGAAAATTCAAAGTAAGTATACTATATTAATGATATTGCATTATATATTGAAAGTATATTAACAATAGTGCATTGCTTAGAATTGACTGAAACTTCTTATTAAAGGCAGGGATTGAACCCTGGTCATCTTGACTAAATGGGCAGTCATCTGTTCCCTACTCTCAGCTGCCTCTCATGTCTATATTCAAGTCCATGTCCATGTCTGTTTCTATGTCTATTTCTACCTCCTCTGCTACTTCTCTAAACAGTGAGGATGGTAAAGTAGAAGGAAAGGAAACAGAGGGTACTAAAACCATAATTCTTAGGCCATGTTAAAATGTTAATGTAGCTGTTGTTACTTGAAATTCTTGTCCAATGGCAAACCTGCTAACACACTCATGGAAAAACTGAATCATATTATTTTAACCTTTTTGCTGTAATGAAACTAAAAGACAGAAGGAAGTTGCAGTTAAATTGAAGAATTGCTCACATGTTCTACATGAAGAGGTAAATAAAGGAGTTGGCAGAGTTGGGTTTATCAAGTATTTATAAGTAATAAGAAACATTATTTCACGGAACATTTGGTCCCCTTGCTTTGCATTACTCATGATTAGCATTTGCAAGAAGATTGTCATGAAAATAATTAGAGCTTATCAGCCAACGTATTTTGCAGAAGATAAAGAGATAGAGAAATTACAGGGACAACTTTAAATTAAATCAACCCGTACCTTGACCTTCATTGACTTCAAAGCAAAATTGGGAATAAATAAGTTTGGCCAAAAAAAGTATTGGAAAATATAGTTCAGGTATAAGGAATGAGAACTGAAGATTTGTACACTTATATATCATGAATACTTCATGGGGAATAATAATTGGAAGACACTGCTATGACCAATCCTGAATGATCATACCTAAAATGGAAAGAGCTCTTTAGCATCATTCTTTAGCTATCTTATTTATTATCAGACTTGTGATAGCAACGATCAAAATTAATACAAAGCTAAGTATATGATAAGAAATATTCAAAATAATCTGACCTGTTGAAATAAAATGTTTACAATAAAAATGAAATATGGTAGAAGAGACATTGATACTGATTACAGTTGAAATTTTTGTCTGTTAAATTCATATTGAACTTTAACCAGTGTCCAGGCCCTCATCACTTCACTCTTGGATTAGTCCTCCTGCCTCAAATCTCTTCCTATCCAAGTTCATCCTGTCGAATTGATCTTACCAAAGTGCACCCTGTATTCAGTAAACTAATAGCTCCCTATCATTTCCAGGATCAAACACACAATCCTGTCTTTGAAGGTCAGAAATCTTTATAAGATGATCCCCTCCTAGCTTTCTATTTTTCTTGTAATTTATTCATTTCCAAGTACATTATGATGCAAGAGCTGTTTCTCACACAAGACACTCTCATCTCCTGGGCATTTTCAGACTCTTGGCCCTCCCTAACCTCCATGGCTGGAGATCCTTGCTTTCTTGAATTTCTCCAAGACCCAGCTGGAGAGTTGCCTTTTCTAAGAAATCTTTTTTTTTTTTTTCATTCCCCTTAATGGTAGCTCTTCCTCTGTTGATTATCTCTAACTGATCCAATATGGATCTCATTTGAACATAGTTGTTTGCATGTTGTCCCCTATCAGACTATGAGATCCTTGAGAGCTGGACTAATTTTTGCCTTTCTTTTTTTTTTTTTTTATCTCTGTTACTTAGCACAGTCAGCCATATAGTAGGTTTTAATAAATGTTTGTCGACTGTCCATATCAGTTGGTAGAGTGAGGAAATCCAAAGAATCTAAAATGACTTTATTCATTTTATAATTGACTTACTTGCAAAACAAAGGAATAGGGCAACCAAAGAGAACTCTGGTTTATAATACACAAGTTCCAATAATCTGGGCTGAACAAAATATGTCCCAGGGACCTGAAGAAATCCGAGGATGTGATTGTTGAGCCATTATTGGCACACAACTACAAATCACGGAGAGCAGGAGAAATGCCAACAGACAAGGGTCAGGGAAATGTCCTAATTGTCAAAAGTGGAAAGAAGGTAAATTAATACAAAGTGGGCATTTAATGTTTGCTGAATTGAATTCAATTAGAGTCTTTCAAATTTGAGCCAGTGACCTTGATGCTGATTCCTGGCAAAATTTTAGAATATACAAATAATGGAATGTTAGAAAGGCAAATGAGGATAACTTAAAGCCAATATTCATTAGTCATGCTGGATTAATTTCATTTTCATTTTTTACAGGGTTCTTCTATTCAGAAGAATACTGTAGAGGTTGTTTGTCCTTCATTTTTCAAAAAGGACCAATGACATCATGGGGTGATGTCTTGCCTTTGGATTTAAAATGAGACCCAATTGCCCCAAGAAGCCAGCCCCACTCTCTCTTCCAAAATCATTAAAGTCCCATAACCAGAGAAAAATCTAGAGCAGCAGTGATGGCTGGGATGCCGTACATAGCATTATCAGTGTCTGCCCAAGTTCTAGGCTCCTACCATATTCTTGGACCTGAGAACAAATTGGTTTAATACTCCTATCTTTCAGGGAAGAATCATCACATGGTTGAGGTAGACCACTCTCTCACTCACTGTTACTTACCCTCAACCTGCTTTAGTATGTTTACTGGGCTGTGACTACTGAGCATGTTACAGCTTCTTGCATGAAAGCTGGATACCAAAGGAAGATGAGCAGCTCTACAAACACTCAGCAAGCCTTCACAGAGGGAGTAGTCCTCTTTGAATACTCCTCCCCATATATATGGTATATATTCTAGATAGAGTATATCTGGATGTCATTGTAGTACTCACCTAAGTATCTCATATCATCATCAATAAAATAAAGACATTTGGATACTATCACCTTTATTGGATTTGAAACTGGCTAATAAACTAGCTCCAAGGAAGAGTGGTAATTGAACATGATCAACTTCCAAAAAGGTCTCCCATAGAATGTGACAAAGGCTCTTTCTTTAGCCAGATAACCAAGATTTTTATCTATGGCTTTCATTCAAGTCCTAAATGGCGTGCCTATCCAATTTATGAATTATTATGAATCGATTATGAAGCACTACAGTACAAAAGGGAACTGATATGTAAGAAGCTCTTAAAAATAGGAAGGATGGAGGGGGAAAGGCTCTTAAGGTGGTGTTTTATGGGAATAAAGTCAAATAAATGAATTTTTTTTCCTATTTTGTACAGAGCAGTAGGAGTAGGTGACATACAAACTTTAGATCACTGGATCCTATGATTAAAGATTGAGAGCTACTTGAAATCTCAAGAGGCTACCTAGTTCAAGCCCCTTATTTTCCAGATGTGGAAACTCTTGGATGTCCAAAGTGATACTGTTAGTGAGCATCAAAAGGGGATGGGAATCTAAGTCATAGGTTCCCAGAGCCAATGCTCACACACAGAGTTTGACTTCATGTTGCTTTTAGTTTATATAGAGAAATATGACACATACACAGATACTTATAATATATTAACATGATCTAAATGTATTTGAAGTGTCAAAGAAAATGCTTTATGAATTACATAGGAGAAAGGACACAGTATAGGGGTAAGGATGGGAGATCACAAAAGCCATGCTCTGGATAGAGTAACAAAAATATATCATTTGCTAATAGGATGGAGTGACCCATATATCATCAAAATAAGTATCAAGGGCCACATCTGAGTTTTAAATGGTTTAGTGAGGACAAAATAGTAGCCTTCAAATATATAAAGATTTACATGTAGAAGAGGGATCAGGCTTGTTCCAGTAGGCCCCGGAGGGCCGAGCCGAGACCCATGGGTATCAGACAATCAGCTAAGATGATAAAAGGAAAATAATAAATTTTTGTAAGGTCAATAAAAGGAAATAAAATTATTTATTTCATAAATAAATAATTAAGCTCAATAAAAGGAAAAACAATTAGAACTGTCCAAAAAGGGGAATTGACTGCCTTAGGGGGAAGTGAACTGGCTATAAAAGGAAATCTTCCAGCAGAGGCTTGATGAGCATTTTGGGGGGATATTGCAGAAGTTAGAGGTTAGTATCTGACTTCATGGGTCATTTCTAACTCTTAAGTCTATGATTTTTATGATACTAGATACACATAGTTCTTACTCAGGAGGATCTTAGAGCCAATCCCTCCTCCATTCCTGTAACAGAGAACTGGGAAAGCTCTTTTCAATAGCGAGTCTAATGGTACTTTAAAAACAAAACTGGACCTCTGATTTAATCCTTATAGGGAATATTGTGTAAAAAAAAATGCTCTACTGATGAGGATCAGTAACTGTTCTCTAATCTGGAGAATGAGGTCTTGTAAGATTAAATGATTTGCCTAGGGTCACAGAGCCTCACTATGTGTCATGATCTGGGTTTGATCCTGGTGACTTCCAAGCCAGTTCTTGATCAAAAATGGCAGCTCTGCCTCTTGGGGCTTATTAAATCATGATCAGGAGTGCACTTCTAGGAGAGTTACTATACCAGAACTTTCTAGGGATGACAGGGATTTGTCCTGGACTTAATTCAGTGTTTATTCTTTTCTGTATTCTCCAAATGCCCTATTTTGTGGGTTAGGAGAGAGAGCAGGAGCAAACCACTCCATCAAGATGGATTTGTCTGAGTTCCTGCTAAATCAATGTTTATTTACTGAAATCTGTGCTATTGTTTTGTCAGAGAAAGCTCTGCCACAGATTTTGTGAGTAGAGATCTGGCTAGTGAGAGTCCGCCTGCTTGTTACCAGCTGGCATTTTTACTAGCATCATCATGCCATTTACTTTATTGGTAGACAGTTTTTCTCTGATCTTGTTTTTCTCCGGGGGAAGTTAGGCTCCTTTTGTTCTGTCATAATAGAGAACAAGTCATTTCCTTTTCAGCAGCACGCACTCGGACTTGCATTTTTGGGTAGATCTCAGCACTTTTAGAACCAAGAAAAGTTGATTGTGGGCTGAATCAAATTTCAAGTGTAAGGATGACCCTCAAACGTCCAAGAATTCAACCCTTTGCCTCCAGTTAAGTGGAACTGCCTGGAGACACATTTTTTCTTAACATCCTTTTCATCTCTAGCACGTAGTTTACACACAGTACATATTTGCTAGAAGATTTTTCTCTCTATTCCCAAGCTTAATAAAGATTTTTATTTTTATTTTTCTCCCCATAATTTCCATACCTCCCCAGACTCTCCCTCCCAGGCCCAGTCTTTTTAGTAGTTAAGTATGTTAAAGATTGAGAAGACTATATATTTAATTTCAGTATCATGTTTTTTGGGTCCTTAAATCCTAATGACAACCCTTATTGCTCTTATCAAGACCTTAAAAACTCTCTGGTTTTTGTTTGTTTGTTTGTTTTGGCCATCTGGGAGAAATTAGGCTCTGGACTTTAAAACTATATGACCAAATAAGCAACTCCATTAATTTTAATGAATAAAAAAGGGAGGATTTTAGCCATGCTATTTCATTAGGTTTCAGGTGTTTCTGTTCTTAGGGCTTAGTTGGAGACTCATATACCCAAAGTTCTACTTTGCTATTATTAGAACTTGGTGGAGTACCTGACAAGGCCAAGACATTTAAGTACCAGGAGGGGAAGGTCCCTAAAAGCTGTCCAAGAAAAAGGCAGGGTAACAGAGCAGAAATAACACTGGCTTGGGAGTGTGGAAATAGCTGAATTCTAGACCCAGATTCAGCAATAACTCACCGCACGATCTTGGACATATATTTGGCTTGAGGTTCCTCATCTTTCAATGAGTGGCTTGGACGAGATGGTCTCTAAGGCTTTCGATTCCAATACGTTGTGGTTCTGTGACTGTCAATAGTCAATTGTGGCAGCTGTCAAGCTCAATTGCTTCTGTTAGGCCCAGGATCGATCACAGCCTTCACAGCATTCCTCTCTGTCAGGGATGAACTCTGACCTGCTTTCCACTGTCCCCTTGCTTAAGCCTCTCTCTCAGCTGTCTGGACCTCCAAGCCTTTCTTACCTGATGACCTCTCTATTTTTCCCAAAAAACCAATGGGCAGTTTGATTCCTGTTTAGAGGATTAAAGCTAGAATTGGGACCAGTCACAGGCCCTCCATTTGGCAGGCTAAGAAGTAAGCTCTTGGACATGAGAAAGGACTTATACGGTCCCACGGGTAGCCAGGAGCAGAGTTAGGGTGGGAGCTCGGCACCTTAGCTCTTAGATCTAAGGTCCTCAACTTGACTGTCCTGAAGAATGATGGATTCCTGAAGAGACTTCACATGGGGAAGAATGTCTCCCAATAGTAGAATTTTTCATTTCCAATTCTGACTCGCAACCAGCCAGTACAACCTCTTTCAGCATTCTCTTCCTGATCCTTCTCCCTATGCTTATACAAAGTTGATCTTCCATTATTGGACATGGCCAGGGTCCACACAGATGCTTAATTAACTTTGCCAGGTTGTTACTTTGGGTAAAAAAGAAGAAAAGAGATAGAAAAGTAGCATCTATCAATTCAGTTCAATTCAATTTAACCTGCATTTAAAGCTGGTTAAATTCAATTGTGCTGGATGCTAGGGATCCAAAGACAAAAATGCAATAATCCCTGTGTTCCTCTCACCTCATAGTCCAAAGAAAATGAATTCCTTTGTACCAAAGGGGAGAATCGATCTACAAGATGATCTGGGGGAGGGTGGATTTAGTCGTTAACCACCAGTTACAGGGGTGAAGCAACCAGGGAATATCAACTCTTTGGTTTCACTTATATCTGACACCGGGGCAGGGTTTTTCTGTCTTTCTTCCTTTAACCATTGCAAATATTAAAGTGTGAAGGTGGAGACCTGCCATTTCTGTGTTTCTCTCTCCCTGGCAGGCAACTGCCTAGAAGCAGGATCCACCTTCCAACTGGGTGGGAACAGCTGGCATGGGAGAGGGGGTGGGGAGAAGGACCGGATCCTTGAAACCTAGAATTCATGCAAATTATCTTTCTATTGACTTCAATAATTTTTTTCTAAAGCACATTCATAATGTTGAGAGAAAAGTTAACCTTGAAGGTCACTTAATTTATGGCAATTTTATAGAAAAATAAAATAAAATCCAGAGATGGAATCTAAGATCACATAATGAATCAGTGGCTGAGCCAAGACTATCACCCAAATCCCCCGACTTCCAGCTCAGTGCTAATATAATGTGTTCCAAATTGACAAAACAAAAGCAAAAACAAAATACCTTGAGTCTAAGCACAGATGCAATGTGGGTAGACAGTGATCACTCAACTGTATAGAGAAGGAGGGAAACAGAAAGAGATGAGGGATTCTGGGATGCAAGTCCTTTACCCCATCTCTCCTCAATGGGGAATTTAATGTGACATAGTTTATCATTACTGATACAGACAATCGCTTAGGATAAGCCTCTTTACTATTCCCAGCTTCCCACTCGTGTAGTCTGTGAAAAACCTAAAGACACAAGAAAAAGACACGTCGGGGAGAAGTAATAAGACAATTCCCTCTGACAACTTCTTTGTAGAAGGAAGATCATTGAATCTTAGTCTTACAGATCTTTTTCTGGAAGTGAACACCAGGAGCTAGATGGCACAGTGGATGGGGCATTGGATTTAGAAGTGAAAAGATTCCAGTTCAAAGCCTAATTCAATCACTAGCTCTGTGCCCCTGGGAAAATAACCTGTCTAAGCTGAATTTTTTTTTATCTCTAAAATGGGGATAATAATAACATCTACCTTAAAGAGTTGTTATGAGGATCAAACAAGTTGATATTAAAATATATTTATTTATTTCATTAAATATTTCCCAATTATATTTTAAACATTTTAATGCTCTTTTTAAAAACTTTCTTAATTGGGGGGGGTTACATTTCAAGGTCTGAGTAGTCTCCATTCCTCCCAAACCTGTATTAAAAACATTTAATATAAACAATTATGTGGCACCATAGATACATACCGCCACATATCAGGTGTTTCTCTGGACATGGATAGTATTTTCCTTCATAAATCCTTCATAGTTGATTTGAATGATCATATTACTCAGAATAATTTAGTCATTCCTAATTATTATTCAAATAACACTGCTATTGTTGTAAGCAATGTTTTCTTTGTTCTGCTCATTTCACTTGGTGTTATTTCATGCAAGTCATTCCATGTTTTTCTAAAACCAACGTATGTGTTATTTCTTACAACACTGTAGTATTCCACCACACTCATATCACAACTTATTTAGCCATTCACCAATTGATGGGTATCTCCTAACTTTCTAGTACTTTGCCACTTCAAAGAGAGCTACTATAAATATTTTAGGACAAATAAATTATTTTCTCCCAACCATACCAGGAAAGAGACCTTATAATGCAATTTCTGAGTCAAATCTACATATACATAATTTTATAACCCTTTGGGCATAATTCCAAATGACTTTCCAAAATAGTTGGGTCAGTTCACAATTCTACCAAGAGTCTATTAGTGTCCCAATTTTTCAATATCCCTCCCAACATATTTCATTTTTTCCTTCTATTATTTTAGCCAAACTGATTGATATAAGATTTATCTCAAAGTTGTTTTGATTTGAATTTATCTGATCAATGGTGAGATAGAGTATTTTTTCATTTGTCTATTGAGAGTTTTGATTTCTTCATCTGAAAGCTTTCTGTTCAGATTTTTTGACAATTTATCAATTGTGGAATGACTCCTAGTTTTATGAGTTTGGTTGAGTTCCTTATATATGTAAGAACTATAATTATCAGAAAAAAATTATTGGAATTTTTTCTCTATTATTCTGTGTTTCTTCTATTTTTGGTTGCATTGTTTTGCAACATCCTTTCATAAGTGTCAACTTAGGACTTCTAACAAGGAGGAAGAGGAGGAAAAAGAAGAGGAAGAGGAGGAAAGAAAGAAGAAGAAGGAGAAGAAGGAGAAGGAGAAAGAAGAAGGAAGAACAAGAAAGAAGAAGAAGGAAGAAGGAAGAAGAACAAGAAGAAGAAAGAATAAGAAATAATTCTATTCTAGGTTAATTAACTGTTATTGTTATATTTAACTTAATTTTTAAAAAGATCCCAAGCAGTTTGAAATCCAAATCTATACATTGAGGAAGGAGTATGTGTGTGTGTGTGTGTGTGTGTGTGTGTGTGTGTGTGTATTGGTGAGTTTGATAGCCAGACTAGGTGATCTCTAAAGGCCCATCACATTAATTCCTATGCATTTATAACCTTGTGAACAAACTATGAATACACATAGACTTATATGATATGAATATTCATGAAAAGCTGCAGGGTCAGGCAAAGAAGTCTGAAGAGATCAGAGATGAGATAACTTTCAATTGGACAAGAAGAAAAACATACATATGAAGATAAAGATGGAGTCTTGGAGTGAGCAAGAATAGTTTCATGGAAGAAATTGTACTTGTCTAGGACTTGAAGGCAGTAAGCAATTATTATGTATCAGCAAAAGAGACTTCAAAAGAGGGAGGTGAGGAAAAGTCAAATTCCTTCTAGAAATGGGGAATGGAGAACAAGGAAGAGAGATAGGAGAGAACAAGATAATAGTAAAGTGCAAAAATTAGTCCATGTCTAAAATATAAAATAAATGAAGAAGAATATCAGATAAGATCAATAAGAGTCATACACAAAATCACCACATTGTAATAGGGATCTCACAATTCCCTGATTCAACAAGTACCTGAACAACCACCAACTTTATCCCTGTCAGCATCAACAAGTAATCATTCAGCTTTTGCCAAAAAGACTTCCTAGAGATATCTTCCAAGGCATCCCTTGATCTTTCTCATTCTTAGGTAATTTTGCCACATGTTAGACCTAAATTTGTCTCTTTATGACTTTTTTTACATTTGCAAAATACCATTTTATTTTTCCAAATCTATGCATTTAGTTTTCAACATTCACCTTTGCAAAATCTTATGTTCCAAATTTTTCTCCCTCTCCCCTACCCAAGACATTAAGTGATATAATATAGACATTACTATATTCATCATGCTGTGCAAGAAAAATCAAATCAAAAGGGAAAGAACAGGAGAAAGAAGAAAAAACAGACAACAACAATAAAAGTTGAAAATATTATGCTTTGCTGCACATTCAGTCTCCATAGTTCTCTCTCTGGATACAGATGGTTCTTTCCATCACAAGTCCATTGGAACTGCCTTGAATCACCTCATTGCTGAAAAGAGCCAAGTCCATTCCAGTTGATCATCACATAATCTTGTTGTTACTGTGTTCAATATTATCTTGATTTTGCTCATTTCACTTAGCCACAGTTCATGTAAATCTTTCCAGGCTTTTCTAAAATCAATTTGCTTGTCATTTCTTATAGAATAATAATATTCCATAACACTCAGTTTTATAAGTTTTTTAGCCTTTCCCCAGATAATGGGCATCTGCTCATTTCCAGTTCCTTGTTACTATAAAAATGGCTGCTCCAAACATTTTTGCACATGTGGGTTCTTTTCCCTTTTTTTGGGATCTCTGTGATACAGACCCAAAAGTGGCACTGCTGTACCAAAAGGTGTGCACAGTTTTATAGCCCTTTGGGCATAGTTCCAAACTGCAGAGCGATTGGATTGTTCACAACTCCACCAACACTGTATAAGTGTCCAATTTTTTCACATCCTCTCCAACATTCATCATTATCTTTTCCTATCATCTTAGATGATAGATCTGATAGATGAAAAGTGGTACCTCAGAGTTGTTTTAATTTGCATTTCTCTAATCAATAGATTTAGAGCATTTTTTTACATGACTAGAAATGACTTTAATTTCTTGATCTAAAAATTGTCTGTTCGTATCCTTTGGTCATTTATCAATTGGGAAATGGCTTGTCTTTATGACTTTTATTACTGATCAGTGGCCAAGTCCTGAAAAAAGTCGCTCTTCCTCAAATAACCAAAGAAGTCACTGACTTCCTTAAAGTTCTTCAAAGAAAACATTCCATTTTCCAACTGTAGGCATTTTCACTGGCTTTCCCCACTAGGCCGAGAATACTCTCCCTCCTCATATCCATATTCTGGCTTCCCTCGCTTCCTTCAAATTCCAGCTAAAAATCCTGTATTCTACAGGAGGCAAACCTAATTGCATTTGATGTTATTTTTTTCCTTCTTTTGATTATGTCAAATTTATTCTATCTGTTTTGTTTATATATAATTATTTGCAAGTTGTCTTCTCCATTAAGATTGTGAGCTGCTTAAAATCATGGACATTCCCTCCCCCCCAATTTTTTGTATACCCATTCAAATTCAAAATCTGAATGCTTAATAAATGTTTGCTAACTGACTGCCTAACTGCTAAGCAATCTGGATATGATTAAGTTTTTTGAGAATAAGGACTTGATCAGAATACATCAAAAGGTTAACTTGGGCAGTAGGGTAAGGATTGGAAATTTGCAAAGAATAGATAAGGCAAGAAGACTAGTTAAGAAAGAGGAAGAAATCATCTCTAAGTTTTTCTATTTTCTATCTTTTTCACTTTTTCTCAAAGTTTCTATAACTTCCTATAACCTTTCAAAAGCCATCTTTTTTCTTTAGAATGGCAGTCATGTAAAATGTCGAATCTTTTAGCAAAATATTCTAAAAGCCAAATTTTGGGGGTACAATTTAGAGAATTTCATAGAATCAATAACCCAATATATCATTTTCTTTCATATTTTCACACATGAACAACAGATTTAGTGCTCATCTTTAATGAGATTAGAGATCTATTACACAACACTCAAAGCAAAATATAAATAACTCAGCAATTTTAGATGGGAAAGCATGTACCTCTTGGACTATTTCTGACCAAAGGGCAAAAGAAAGAAATAGATATTAAGCAAAGTAATTTCAAATAGTTTTTATACATATACTCCATTTCACTATTTGGCTTCTGGTGTCTGCCATTAGAAAGCAATAGAAATAGGGGAAGTTGCGTAGGCAGTGATTGTGTGATTAATTAGCAGGAGGACAGATGAATTGCTTGCATAACTTGAAAGGGGGCCAGGAAACTTAAGGACTAGAAAGGGAAAAATATGTGTTGGGCATGAGGACACTAGGAATGAGGCAGGGGGAAGGTAAGAATAAAGAAGTTAATGAAAGAGAAAAGGAGAGGGGCAGAGAGACACAGAAAAAGAGAGACACAGAGAGAAGACACACAGAGACTGAGGGAGAGACAGAGAGACACACACACACAGAGAAAGATAGACAGAAACAAAGAGACAGAAGAAGAGAGACACACAGAAAGCATTTCTTAACTTCTATGGAACATAAAGACTTTAAAGGTATCCATCTATCATATTATACCAAAATGCTTAAACAATAAGTAGAGATAAAAAAAAGAGCATTTCCTCCTCCGGTCTCCATTATGTTTTGGTAAAATGAGTAAATATAAATTTACAAGAGCCAGTAAGCTAAATAAAAAGCTTTTAAAAAAGGGTATGCAAAGAGAGCATACCCTGGTCAAATTGTATGTTACATATTATTCTGGTTTACAGCAACAGGATAGGTGCTGTCATTACTCCCATTTTACAGGTGTGGAAACTGAAGCATATGGAGTGATTCGCCGATGGTCATAATAGTGAGCATCTGAAGCTGAATTTCTACTCAAGTCTTCCTGACAACAGTTCCATTTTTCTGTACTATCTGGCTGTCACTTAGATCTATGACTTGATGCTTCCCTTACTATTTTAAATATAATTTCCAAAAATAAAAGGGAAATTGGAATGAAGACTATAGATGTAGATTTGTGTGCTGGCTTATGTAGTACCTCAAAGATGATGGACAGAACTTTGATTTACCTCCAGAAGTTCATTCATTCATTTGAAAAATATTTCCCAAGGAACATGGAATATAACATGGGATAGGTGTGTACCTGCACATGATAGTCAATGGCTTTGGGAGTGATTGTACAAATCAAACCTATCTTTTGTTTTACCTTGTTATAGAGTGAATTGCATTCAAGATAGTTATTCCATATTTATAGAACAGATACATTTCACTGCAAAAAATCATAGTATCATCATTGCTTTGGAAGAATAGCAGCGCCTCTGGGAAGGTCATTCTCTGCTCTAGGAGATACGCAAGAAGGACCAGTGGATGGCCAATCATATACTCCCACTAAGGTACTCAGAGTTCATTGCCAATGAAGCTATCCTTATTGTTCCTCCTAGGCATCTCCACTCATTATCTTTTATGTAGATTTCTAAAACGGAGGGTAATGAGTCAGATTCATTTTTTAATCTCATCATCATCTATTAGGAAAATGCTTCTCCTCCCCAATATAATTAGATAAGTAGATTGACTTACAGTATAAACAAGTATATTGACCATTAGGAACCATTAGTGTTGACTAAGATTAACTCCACAATGATGGATTACAGTAGTCATAGAGAGACTATGAGTCAAAAAGATGTCACTCAAGTAACATGATGGTACAGGTTTTTTTATATCTGGGGTGACCCTTTCTGTCTGAGAAAAACCATTCTTAGTGTGTGTTCATATGTGTATGTACAATAGACACAGAGAATATAATATGTGGATATATATATATATATATATATATATAAAATGTGCATATTTACATATATAATGTACCTATTTAAACATATAATGTGCATATTCACACACACATATATAATGTGCATATTTACATATGTATACCCCCATATATATATTGAAAAACATGTTTACATATATATGTATATGTGAATATATCTACCCGTCATGTATATTTGTATATGTATCTACTACTACCGATGTACACACACACACACACACACACACACACACATGTGTCCACTACTAATATGTAAGTCTATGTATGTATAAAACATTTATAATGTCTGTATGTATAAATGACATATACACATATATGGTATATATGTACACATATAAACACACATGTATGTATATAAGAGTATATATTCTATATATGTGTATGGTATATTCACATATATTATATGTGTATGTGTGTATATTGTATGTCTGTATATGTATGCACACAATTATAATACCAATATTTTCCCAGAATGTCAAATGGCTGCACCTCATGAAACACCATGATCTTAGAAGGATAAAATCTATTTTAAAAAACTCCAAATGACAATGGAAATACATGTTAAATATAAACAGGGTGATATAGAGTATCAAATGCTGGACTGCTCATAAAAAGTAGCCAAATATTGCTATTAATACTTATAATCAGCTATATATATTTCACATTCAATACACACAGGGGAACTTGAGTATAGGAAGTGGAATGAGCTGAGCTTGGATAATGTTTTCACCAGTACTCCATTGAGACAGGAAACGGAACATTGACCAGAATTGTAGTGAGGGATGATCTGAAAGTCACAGGACCTACATCTTAGGAAAAAAAAAAAAAAGAAAGGATTGGATGAAATAACTAAGAAAGTCCTTTTCCACTCTACATCTATGATCCAGTATTAGGGGGAGTAGAGTTGGTAAGAATAACTGAACAGTGTTACTATAAAACACATTTGGTTAGAGTAACATTGTGCAGCGAATAACGGAACACAAACATTGGCTTGTCTTAGGTCCTCCTTAAATGATCTCACGGTGTATTATTCCCATTTTGTACACAGGGGAATTGGACCTCCATGATTTTAAGTGATTTATTTCCAATCATACCATGTTAGGGAAAAGATGTGATTTTAACTCTTTTCAATTTGTCTTACTATCACTAAATTCTAGATTGTTATAAACAATAAAATTCTCAATGTAACAGACTTATGTGCTCTCTCTCTCTCTCTCTCTCCATATATATGTGTGTGTGTGTGTGTGTGCATATATATAAATCATAGTAAATATTCAAATTTTCCATATTGTTCCTCACCTCTCCAAACCTCCAATCCATGAGGATTGTGTGTATGTGTGTGTGTGTGTGTGTGTGTGTGTGAATTAGATTTCTGCTATTATATTTTTTCTCTTTGATGAAGATTGTTCTTTCACCAATATATATGGAGATCCCTCTATGATTTATCTCCTTGTTTGAATAGTATTTATGTCTTTTCGTATATCAATTAAAGAGTATCTACCCAATGTCTTTCTTTCATGTTTTTAATCCCTCACGAGTATCCCTGCAGTATTTGGCTGTGCCACCTGTTGTCGCTTCTCCTTACTATGTAAGAGATTCGCCTTTTCTGGTTAGATGTTTTACTAGTAATTTTTTTCTAGTTCTGATGATCAGGTCATCATTTAGTACTATGTCACCCTATTTATATTTGTCATGTATTTCCATTGCCACTGGACTTATTTAGAGGTTTTATCCTGAGATCAGGGTGTTTCTGGAAGCATAGTCATTTAATGTTACCGGGAGAATATCAGCATTAAAGAGATTGGCTTTTGCATCAGAAAGCAATTCAGAAGAAATGAAATCTCTTTACATTTCCCCAAATATGATCCAGCCAGATCTCCTCCTATTCGATTCTGGGCTCAGGACCATTATCCTTCTGCAGCATCTGCCTGACCTATGCTTACTGATGGACTAAAGTGACAGGCTTTTCATCCAGCTGCATTAACAGTTTAGGCAATACATTTTTTTTTTCATGTATGTTGTTTCCACAGCGTGGATCCTTGACGTTGCTATGGATTTCAATGAAGAAACTTTGTAATGTTCTGGGGTTTAGAATAATAATCAGGGGAAAGGAAGGGATGAGAACAAGTATTTATTAAATACCTTTTGTGTGTCAAGTACTGAGTTAAGCTGTTTATAACTTTCTTATAACAATGCTGGGAGGCAGGTGTCATTATCCCCATTTTATAATTGAGAAGACTGAAGTAACCAGTTTACCACTTAGTTCCTATCTGTAACTGGATTTGAACTCAGGCCTTGCTGATTCTAGGCCCAACATTCTGCCCTCTGTGCCATCTGGTATTATCACATGTGATACTGGTACCCTTAGAAAAGTTCAGCATCAACAGAGAATCATTCTTTTGTTTGGACTTTGAGAAAAATATCTCATGGTATTGAACTTGTAAGCTGAACACATGTCTCACTGTTTTATGTTTTCTTTGTTGTCAATACTCAATAGATTGATGATATAATAATGATATTTAATTTTTCAAACATACCTTTAATTGCAATTGTCATAAAGTCTTCTAGATTTTTAATGTCATGGGAAGCTTCTTGTCAAAGAAACAAAAAACCTTCAAGTCTTTATTTTTCTATCTAATCATCTGGTTTTACTCTTTCAATGAATATACAATCTCATCAATGTGAGTATTCTATAATGGTGAAGAATGTAACTCATGCCCTTTCATGCATACTTTCTTTGTTTTCCAATAAATCCTTCACAGAAATCCTCCCAGAATGCTTAGGGTCCTTACTGTGGCTCTCTTAATATCCTGGAGAATACCTCACTCTTACTACAATGTGGCCAAAGTTTCTATTTCAAACCTACAACTCTGGTGGGATCTTTATACTATTTTTTTTCATGCACTTCTCTGATAAAAATATGTTATAGATTAGTCATGTCCATCACATAGCTCTCCAGTGGTCTTTGGGTAACTCGCAAATTTAATTCTCTGAGAATTATGGTGCCGTATGACTCAGCCATATTGTACCACTAGAATCACAATGGTATTTAAAAAAACAAAACAAAACAGGCCTTTGTTCTAATAAAAGTACTGAACAATTTTCCATGGGAAATCCAGTCCATTCTCTTCCCATTCAATTTTCAAAGGAGTTGAATGCACAATCAGTGTCTTTACAATATCTAAGAATCGGCTTTCTTGTACATAGGCAATGAAAAAAAAAATAGTTCATGGGATGCTTGGTAATCTCTGCCTAATCAATCCTTTAAAAATAATAAACAATAGACAAATGGAAACATATTCCCTACACCTCTCAATCAGTTGTATAACTACAATGATGTGGTCCTCCTGGGGAAATTTCTTGACTGTAAAAGTCTATTTTCACCAGCTTCTGATTTTTGACAGAATGGAGGCATATATAATTTTCATATGGATTTTTAGAGATGACTAAAGAAAGTAGTTGGCTTGGTAAGGGGAGATGTCATCTTGGTTACTTATTCAGGGGTGGGATTAGGGAAAATGGGGGAAGGAACTATATTTCTTTCTTTTCAATAACTCCAAAAATGAATCCCAAAGTGTCTTTTAAAATGGGTTTATAGCTTGGGCTTGAAATATCAATTGGAAGGATAATTTACATATACTTGTTTTTCTACATTGTGTCTATGGTAAGATTTAACCATCCTGAGATTGCCTCCATTATAACTTAGATAAAAGATAGCCACCTGAAAGTAGCACAGGTTTATATTCTACTTATACTATTTCTATTCTGGTAACAGGAGGTAGACAACGATAATAGTAAATTGTGAAAAGATAGCAAATCTTCACCTGGAAGAGAGCAGAATTTATTTGTGGATTATGATGTCAAAGCCCAGACTAATGTATGATGTATGATTGACATAGCTCTGAGCCCCCGAATGGGAAAATGATATGCCTCAGACAGCACGGGTTTGGGCGGACCTTAAGCCAGAGTATAGGACTGTATGTTTTAGTCTGTCCCTGCCAGAAGCAACAGTGGCTCTAACAATGGGGAATTAATGGACACCATAGTGGGACAATGAAAGACATAGGGTTGCAAGGAACCATGATAAATCTTGGCAGCTCAGACATATAATTAGTTCATCTGGAAATTGGCTGAAATCCTCATCTTGTAAAATTGCCGTTTGCTCTAAGTTCTAAAAAAAAAAAATAGCTAGTACTTTGTCTTTCAAATGGTTTAAGAAATAAAAGCTTTCTTGTGGTAGAGACAGCACTAAAGCAGGAGTTCGAATTCTAATTCCACCACTAACTAGTTCTGTCACCTTTCTACAATGAAAAGCGTAGACTGGGTGATCTTTATGGGCATTCCAAGGTCCAAGGTTCTTAAGCTTTTATCCAATCCTTTTAGCCAGGAATTACTCAAAATTTACAATCACATAGAATAAGCAAATGCATTTGGCTCACATTTCCAATATTAATCATCCTCTGACCATGAAAAATGAGAGTCCAGGATAAATTCTCTAGGAACTAAAGAATGAATGAAAACTGAAATTATTTAAAATGATGAAAAGTCCACTTAATGTTTGAATGCTGCATTACCATGGTGATTATAATCCCATACGATGCCTCCTACAGACATATCTTATCAACTCTAATACGAGATAGTTCTTTGCTACACTTTCCAACCAGATGGCTAGCAGTCATGTACCTTGCTTGGTAGCTTTGAAATTCAGTCGGGGTCACTTATAGGGATGAGATTTTTGCAAATCAACTGTCTTAAGGGCAATCCATGATTCAGAGAGAGGTTCTATTGATCATAGCACTGGCTTTATGGGTGATTGACATTTGTTAACATTCCTTTCCATGTTTTTGTCAAAGACGCAGATAATGGCAGGCTTATTGAACTTGTGAAAGACAAATGTGACCTATCTCTCAAGAAACTAAAGGAAGTTAGAGCTGGAGTTTGATATCCTTGTTTTTATGTCATGTTGACCTCTACATGATTTGGTATTCCTTACTCAAATTTCTGGGTATTTCCAAAACTAGTGGGGGGTGGTTTCCTTCTTTGTTTCTTTCTTATTTATTTTCTCCCTTCCTCATCACTTCTTTCTTTTGTCTCCCCATTCCTCTTTTTTTCTCCTTCCCTCTTCTTTCTCTCCTTCTATCCTTTCCTCCTTCCATCTCTCCTTTTTTTCCTCCCTCCCTTCCTTCTTTTTTCTTCCTTTTTTCCTTCCTTCATTTTTTCCTTTCCTACTTTCTTCTTTCTTTCTCTTTTTCTTAGGAAATTTTGAGAACCATGGAAACTACTCCCCTTACTCAAGGGAGAGTGTGCACTAGGGGGGAAAATTCAGTATGCTGTAGCTATCTATTCCCAACCATGGTCCTGAAAATAGACTGAGACTCAGTGCCACTCAACTGCTTTCTGAAGACAGAGCTAGTGGAGTGAGACATACTTTTCCTGCCCCTCAGGCTATCTTATCATTTCCTTCAGCTCCTGATCCCCTGGATGCAGGGGAATTAAGAGCATAAACCTCCCTCCCACAAACAACTCTGTCAGCAGAAATGCCCAAAATTAAGCTTCTTAATTTAGCACTTTTATTTTTTAAACCTATCTCCTGCTCACTCACTCAGGTCCAAGTCAGGTATTTATAAAAGTTCTCACTTATCTGACAGAGTCCAGCCTCTTCCAAATAACTTTCCCCTTCTCCAGGGAAGTGCTAATTCAATATCTTCTCTCCTTGTGCAAGGAAGGGAATCATCTTGAGGATGAAGAGCTTCAAGAATTACCAAACATGGATGAACTCCTAACTAGAACACCCTGATTTCACTGAATGAAACCTCTCAGGTTAATGAGGCTAAGGGATAGTCAGGTCTATCTCTCTAGTGAAGCAAGCCATTAGCATCAATCCTAAAGACTTCTGGGAGATCTACTATATTAGCCTGCTTTCACAGGTGAGAACTGGACCAGGACAAGAGGACTTGCTAAGGGCAAAGGAAAGCTGCAAGTAGGTAGATAAGGGGTGTTGAAAGTGGGGGGGGGAGATGTAGAAAGGGAATTTGAGAAGACATGAAGTTTAAGTTTGGCACAATTTTAGTTTGGAGCAGCTCTCCTTAGAATATCCAAACTTCGGTTATCTCGGGGATCGTGGTTGCTCAGATAATCTCATCCAGGTTTTTCAGATTATTCCACAAGGGCTAGTGCTGGTTTGATTCCACTTAAAGTTTCTGGATGGCATACATAATAACTAAATGCAGGCAAATGAGAGCTATATTTGTTCTTATTATTTTTGTGAGGCAGTCAGGATTAAGCGACTTGCCACACAACTAGAGAGTATTTAGTATCTTGCCACACAAATAGAAAGTGTTCAATATCTTGCCACGCAATTAGAAAGTATTTAGTACCTGAGGCTGGATTTGAACTCAGATCCTCTTGTCTTCAGAGCCAGTGCTCTATCCACTGCACCATCTAGCTGCCTTGAGAGCCATATTTGTCTCAAGGTACTTAAGATAATTGCACATCAATTTTTTTGCAGCATCCATATATTTAGAATGCAAGGTCCTTGAGAGGAAAGACTGGTTCATATTTGTCTTAGTATCCCCAGTGCCTAGCACAGTGTTTTTTTACATAGTAGACATTTATAAAAGGCTTGTTGAATTGCAACATACATAGTACAACCGAATAATTGTGTATCTTATTATATATGGCTACTCCCTTCACTGAATTAGATAATGCCCTCTCTTCCCATATGATATTTATATGGCTATATAATTATATATAGATATATGCATGCATTCTCATATATTTAAACATATGAATGAAGATAGACTTCTGTGTTTATATATCCATGTTTAAATATATTTATATATACATATATGTAATATATGTATATATATGTGTGTATTTGTGTGTGTGTATACACACACACACACACACACACACACACATACACACATATGTGTAATGATTGGGGTTCGATGACTTGTTCAAGGAGACACAGCTTGAAAATATCAGGTGTCTGAAGCTAGATTTGAACTCAGGGCCCCCTGACTCCAAAGTTGGTACTCTGTCCACTGCATCAACTAGTGCCCCTCCTTTATATATTCTTATGAATTCTCTTTGGAGGACCTATTCAATATAGCAAAAGACTTTCTTTTTCTCGTTAACATTCCTCATCTGCCTCCTCACACATTATATCTATAAGAAAATGGTCTGTGAGATTTAGGTTTAGACTCTATTGGTTTAAGGACTTGCTGACATTTCTCTCAAAAGATACTGACGTTCTGGATATGCTCTATTCACAGAATAAAGACGCAGTGTTGGAATGGACCAGAGAGATCACCCCATCCCATCTCAGCATTTTATTGAAGGTAGAGGCGGACGGTTGAGTGGTTTGCCCACGTGAATGACAAATGTTGGCGTGCCAATTCGGCTACTGGGAAAGCACCAGATTGGAAGTTAGGAGACCTGAGTTCATGCTCTGCTACAGTGGAAGCAACATGCTTTACTCCGAGCTTTTATTTAATATCTGTCAGAGACACTTTTGTTGTTATTACCAGCAATTGCTGGGAAAGCTGTTGGATTGACAGTTTCCTTTTAACAGCCCGAAAGCTCTGATTATAAGCAATTTTCAGCTAGTGTATGTAGAGCAAAAAATGAAGAACTAAAATCAAGGGCAGTTAGGCTGGATCATAGCTGTTACTAAGTACAAGAAAAACATTATTTCATAAAAGGAGAGATATGGACAAATTATGGAGTTCTCAGATATGACTTTATAATGTCTTGTAATTCTCTAGATATCTAGCTAGTTTAGTGTATAGAGTGCTGGAAAATAAGCATTCTTCCTAGAATAAGGAAGAACTGCATTCAAATTTAGCCCCAAACACTGATTAGTTATGTGATTATGGGCAAGCTATTCTGCCTATATTACTTTCCTCTTCTATGAAATGGGGATGATAGTAGCATCTGTCTGCCATGATTTTATGAGTAAAAAAAAAAAAAAGATACAATAGTTTTAAAGTGCCTTGTAAACTTTAAGTTGCTATATAAATACTAGCTATTTATTGTAATGATAATATGACATGTTATTTTATATTTATATATAATTTATAATATATTAATATATATTGTATTTATTATTATTTATATTGTCACAGGGATAAAAGGAACACCGGGAATGATTTAAAAATGTTGTGAAAGTTTTAGCTTTTTGGATGCACAGGAGCCCAATGCCTAGCTCCTTACTGCACATCATTTAATGCTGTTGGAATAAATTATCTAATTAGAGAACTTCCTGGATCTTTAGCCTTCTAAAATACTAGCTACATGATCATGGGCAAAAATCACTGCACTATCTCGAGCCTCAGGTGCCTCATCTGTAAAACGATGATGCTTCTTATATACTTATATTACCTATCTCACAGGTTGTTTATAAAACCTAAAAATACTATATAATTGTGGTTAGTTATAAGTGAATTTACATCTTTAGACTTTTAATAAATAACCTTTTGCATTAGATGCCATTTAATGCTATACAGCTATCTGAAACTGTACCATCCTGCCTCTTCCTCCCTGACAATGTCATTTTAAGAGAGCAAAATTTTGAGTTTTCAGATATATGGGGAAAGTGAGAGCACAATATACCTCATGTTCTATAATAAGGCATATTCTACAAACTAAACTCTCATTGGCTACTGATTTTCAAGACCAGATACTTTCCAAAGATAGTCGTCTACATAAATGATTGATATTTTCTACCTACTTACTATTAAAATGATATGCATTTATGAGAGATGGGATATACCTAATAAGGCATTTACCTGAAGTAAGCCTAATCATAGGGGATTTAAAATGAGAAGAAAGTAAGACTTTCTATATGTATATATGTTTCAGGACTTATCTGCCAAAGTAATTTTCATAGCAGAGTTACAGTATAGGAAGAACAGTAAATATGCTCAGTAATTTACAAAGAAAGAAAAAAATTGTGAATGAAACTAGCAATAAAACTCATGTATGACTTCATATGCCATAAACAAATGTATAAAGTAAGAAGAACAAGCAGAGAAAACTAAAAATGTTAACATATGATGGCAAATTAGATGAAAAAGGTATCATCAAAACTTGGTGTTTTGGTATACACTATTTCAACATATCCTGGAAGAGTGTATATTATTCAAAAGGAATTGAATAGAATTTTTTTAAAAAAATGTGATAGTGTAGGAACAGAATTCTATATTAAAATGTATTTATGGGATTATAAGAATTTTTTTCAGCTACTACATATATATATGTATAGGTAAATGTTTATGTGTGTATGTGTTTTATAGATATAGATTGTGTGTGTGGAGAAGTAAAATCAAGTACCATTGCACTATTGCATATTATTAAATACAATACAATATTACACAATAGCTACAATTAAGTAGCTATTAAGTACAAAGAAAGTGTTCCACAAAAGGAGAGATTTTTTTTTTCAGTAAAAACAATCTAAGAATGAGAGGGAAGAGACATGGTAGAGAGCAGTTATATCAAGATCTTCAGAAGGAAAAAAAGAAGGTGTATTATTACCAGAGTACACAGAACATATGGATAGAGGGAAGAAACTGATGAGTTCAACAAATATAATGTTTCAAATGAACGCATGATAAAATAGAAGTGGGCACCTACTTATTTGTGATTATATATATATATATATATATATATATATATATATACACACATAGAGATAATTGAATTATACATATACTATATAATGTAATTCTTTTGGTGCTCTTTTTCCTTCTGTCTAAAACTCTGTGGCTAATAATTTCTTGGTTTGCTTTAATGATAATTTTATCCTCCAAGATGTGATAGAAGTGATGAGGAAAACAGAATACATATTCAATTTTCAACAGTAAAGAGGACCTTACTGTTGAAATGGAAATGATATGAACCTTATCAGAGAGTGATCATTCCCATCTTAGGATTATGATAGAGAAGAAAGGAATATGGAAATAGCTTGACACATATTTTAAACTTTGGTGGAGATTTCAAAGGGTTCAGAAAAGAGGGGGGATTTCATGGTCTAAAATATTAGAAAAATTCAGTCCTAGAGGGAAGGGAAGTGTTAGATGTTGCAGAGAGGGCAATTTCAACAGGATAAAAATAGCTAACATTCATATAGTTCTTACTATATCAGGCATTATGCTAACTGATCTTCCCAACAATCCTGGGAGGTAAGTATTACTATTGTCATCCCTATTTTACAGATAAAAAAAAAAAACAGAGGCAAATATAGGTTAAATTATTGACCCAGATAACATAGATAATGAGTGATTTGAACTCAGATCTTCCCAACTCCAGAGATTCCATTCACCGTACTATCTGTGGTCACAGTTAAATCATTTTTCAGTCATGTTTGCCTTTTGATAACACCATTTGGGGTTTTCATGGCAGTAACTTTGGAGGGGTTTGCCATTTCCTTTCTCAGCTCATTTATAATGAGGAACTGAGGTAAACAGGTAGTAAATATCTGAGGCAGATTTGAACACAAGAATATCAGGGCAATACAATGAATTTATCAACTAATAGCAATCATCTCTCCAGACTTGTGGCCCTCTTTACATGTGACAAGATCCATTTATGAAAAAAAACAAAATAAAACAAAACAAAAAGATTAATTTATGATCTTACAATCTAATTAAAGATATGAGCTGCTTGTAATGTAATAGTATAGAATCAATTGAAAAACACTGATTTTAAAAATTGCTTTCCATAGCAGTGAGCTACTTAGAATCATTGAAAGTGGCATGCAACAGGCAAACTGAATTTGAAGACAATAATCCAATGAATATTTATTTATTTATTAGGTGCCTGCTGGGTGCCAGGCACTGTCCTAAGCACAAGGGAGACCATTAATAAAAGGGAGGGCCAGCAAGTACCTGGCTTGTAACCAACTTGTTCCATGGAGCTGAAACAAGGTAGAACCATAGATTCAGGGTAGAGAGAGCCAAAAATCAATTTCTGCCCTCTACAAAGGAAAAAAAAAGTCAAAGAACTTGAAGCCAGACAAAATATGATCACTATATAGCCAACTTTCACTTGTTTAGAAGAAAAACAAGAAATCTGCAAAATAGTGTTTTTTTCATGTGTGTGGAACAGCTCTTACTTAAGCTTCCTTGTCTCTTCTGACAATCACCATGCTGCTATAGACCTTTACCCTCCTGTCTGGACTTAGCCTTCAGCCCTCTGCCACTAGTCTCTCTCCACTGCAGTCCATCCTCCCTATTCAGCTGCCAAAAAGACCTTTTAAAGTGAATGTAGGATTGTTACATAAATTGAATCCTCTTGTATGTTCTGTTATGCACATGACAATGTTTTTTTTTTTCCTATTTCATTTTTTTTCCTATTTTCTACTTCAGTTTTAAATAAAAAAGTGGGAGTGGGGGGAAAAAGACCTTAAAAATAAAGGTCTGTGTCTCCCTCATTCCTATTCAATATACCTGTCACTCCCTATTCCCTACAGGATCAAAATCAAGTCCTTTGATTTTTTAAAGCTATTTATAAGCTGTCTCTTTTCTACTTTTCCAGATATCTTAAACATTATTCTTTTCTATGCACTTTACCATCCACGTTACTGGCCTCCTTGCTGTTCCTTGCACAATACACAATTTCTTGACAAGGCATTTTCACCAATTACCCCCTTGTCTCGAATGTTCCCCTTCATCTCCTGGTTTTTCTGCCTTCCTGCAAGTCTCCTTCTACAAGAAAGCTCTCCTAACCCCTCATAATGCTCATGCCTTTCCCTTGGAATCATTTCTAATTTATCCTGTTTATATTTGTAGATATGTATGTATTTATTTATTGCAAGGTCTTTGAAGTGTGTCTACCCCATTAATTTGTGAGCTCCTGGATTTTTTTTTTTAATGCCTTTCTATAAGTGCTTAGCACAGTGACTGGCACATAGTAGGTACTTAAAAATTCTTGATGATATTGATTTCAAAGGGCACAAAATAGAGAAGCTGATAACTGCATGATTTCAGAGGTCTGGTCACATCCAGCTCAAGGGCCTACCACTTCCTTTTGGATAACCTGCTAGCTAGTGTTCAGAAAAATGATTCTGAGGGACTCAGAGATCCCCAGATGTCTACTCAATCATCAGATAAATTTCCTCTTATTTTTGACATAGCTTTGGTTTTGTTGTTTTTGAGTTTTGTTTTGAGTTTTGAGTTTTGTTGTTGTCTTATTTTTTAAGAATTTATTAATCCGCTTTTGGATTCTCAGACCCAGCCATCTTCTGAAAAGTATAAAAAAGTCCTCCGAGGGCCCCAAAGCCCCAATGGGTAAACAATCAGGCTGCTAAAATGAAGGTGTCCCAAAGTTAGCCAATCTATAAATATATTCTTGGCTGGAAACCACGAGGAGGAGAGATGAAGAACAAGGCTGAGGGGAGATCATTAAATGTGTTTGTTCCAAGTTCTGTTGCCCCAGTTTTTTTTAACTGTTCCTGTTTAGCCCCTAGTGGCATATAGACTCTTAAACAGAATATTGTTATTGATCACGATGGAAAAAAATGGGAGTTTGCTCTACAATAACTTCAAAACCCCAGCCTCCTTCAAAGATCAGCATCAGTTTCTGGATCCATTTCATATAAAGCACTAGGAATAAATACTAGTTTGTATCTCATGCTGTCTGGGTCCATAGTATTAAAAAACATTTGAAATAATAAAAGAAAATTCATTTGGGGATATTACAAAAAGCGGTGCAGCATAAGGAAAAGATCCAAGAGAGGTAGATTCCCATCTCAGCCCTGTTATTTGTGTCTTAGGTGAGGTCTGAAAAGCCTCTTCTTGCCTTCTTTGAGACTCAGTTTCTTCACTTGCAAAATGATCCAGTTAAAATATCTGTAAAGTTTCTTCCCGCTCTGATATTGTACTATTTTTCCAAGCTGCCAATCACTTGAAGAAGTCCAGGGAGATTGCTGGCATATAAAAATTAACAGCTTGGGGTAAGTGCTCATAGCCCAGGGAGTAGAGGTATTGTTCAGCCTAGGAGGCGGAGTGGTAAACAGTGCCAGACTTTGCAGTGAGTTGAGTGACAAGCTCTGGAGGTAGGGAGAGAGGACAGACTCCACTTGGAATGAGTGTGGAACAGACTGCAGGTCACTCAGTCATCTCTTTAGCCACACTTGACTGACTGGATAGCAGCTCTGTCAGATGTGGCAGCTCTGAATAGGAAGAACACTGACATACGGGCTGGTAAATCCCCCTTCCTTTAAGGTATTGCCATTTCCAGAACACTACCTGGAGGGGTAGGATTTAGACTCCACTTGGTTGAGGCATTCAGATGTCACCCAGGAGTTTCTCTGTTCAAAGGCAATTTATTATCAGAGTGAGAGTTAAAACAGATCTCCAGCCTTCCTGTGTTCTACCTCTCTCTACTTCTGAAAAGATAACTGAAAACTCCCTCCCTTATCTCATCCAAGTTTCTACCGAAAATCCCATTTATTGATTGCTTTTAGGGTCTAAATTTTTATTTTTCAGAACTTGTCTCAAAGAGAAGATCATGTCTGTTTTGAGGTAAAGAGATCAAAAGGACCTCCGGTTCTATATCTTTTTTTCATGTGATAATTCTTGGCTTCCTCTCCTAAAGCCCTCTGCCAAAGTCTAATGGATCTGGGAAGCATTTTGATAACAACCACAGCAGTAATAATAATGTACTTCTTGCACACAACATCCCCTTCTATACATACGTGATGGAAAGGAACATTAGAATAAAAATATTTTAAAAAATAAAAGAACACCTGGATACAAAAGTTTTTTTATGTATTTGAGCCTTGATTTTAGTCTTAAGAAGGGAGGGTTTATAGCATTACAATATGTAACGATACCATGAAAAATAAAAACAATTAAGATTAAGAATTTGAAGAAATGTGCTTTGGTTTGCTTGAGAATGTCTGATGAGGTTCAATCACTGAGATATTCAACAAAGTGTACATTCTCAGAACAATGGGAACAGGCCCTCTCAAGAACACTGGAAAATGATGGAGAAAAATTTGTTGAAGATGCCCCTGTCTTGTAGTCATCATTATCCAAATTCCCATGTTCCCTATGCCCAAGACCTCAGGCAATTCACAGACTAGCCTGGTGGCCCAAATTTCCCTAGAGACACACTAATGCCATGGAGTACAAAGACAGTTAAAAAAAAACACTTATAAATTACAGACCTCCCTGCCCTAGCACTTAAATATCCCACTATAAAGATGTCTTCTCTGACATCTCTTGTTCAGCCTCCTGTCAAGGTGTTCAGCTTCACGGCTGGGGTATAGAAGTCTGTTCACTTACAACCCACCAGAATATCATAGGTTTGCTCTGATTTGATATTCTACCTGCAGGCAACCTCAGTGGAAGAAAGGCTGACTTTCCTGCCTTGCTTTACCATATTATTATCATCTTCCTCCTTAATGTCATCATCTACTTCAGCTAATGACTTACTGACTCGGTTCTTTGGCCTGGTGGCCAGACCAGAAGTGAAGAGAAACTTCAAAGGATGTAAAGTCTAGTGATAATAGCAACTTCCTCTGTCTTCTTAGAATATTTTAATATTTATATCAATCTCCTATTCTTTTTTATATTACTTTCACTTTCAAATATATCCCTATCTCTTTCCCTATGCGGTAAGCCAGCTCATAAAATACTCTGACAATGTATATATTGTTTCATGCTTGTAGTCCCTCAAAGTAGAATCCTTCTACCTTTTTTATAACTTGATAGTATCCCAGTAGAATTCAGTACATAGTGGGGATATGCAAGGAATAATATAGGTTGAACACATATCTCTTCTCTGGATCTAATATTCCCTACATATTGTTATAGTGGCCAAAGGAGAAATGAAAGACAGGAAAAAGCAATTAGTGAAGGAAGAGCCAACACTGGCCAGCCCAAGATCTTTCAGGGTTTTAGAACTGGATTTAATATCCATGGTTGAGCTTTAATCTATGTATCATTATTCACATTTCTAAAACATATCATCTTGAGAAGCAAAGATACTCCTGAGAGTGAGATATTGATTCATAGCCTTAAAGTTGAAAGATGTTAGAAGTCATTTGGCCTGTTTGCCCTGTTTTACAGAAAAGGAAACTGAACATTGAAGAAATTGGATCACTTGTTTAAGGTCATAGGTTGAATCCTCTGATCCAAATCCAGTTTTCCTCTCAAGAACCCCCATGTTCCATGGGTGATCCTTGGAGTCTCTGGCATTGACATAAACTACACTTGCTCAATACCAGAAAAAAGGGGGACTCTCCCCAAGAAATACAGAGAACTGTCAAATTCCTGGTCAGGAGAATCTAGTAGTATGCAAGTCTAATGAAACCATTGCCATGACAACAGCAATATGCTCCATGAAGCATGGAATGGGCATATCTAGGAGAGTGTCAGTGATAGTATAACAACAACAAAGGTGGGACATCCTGAACTCACTCTCTCTCTCCCTCTTTCTCTCTCTTTCTCACTCTCTCTCTCTCTCTCTCTCTCTCTCTCTCTCGTAGAATTTGGTGAAGAGTGAGGGAGATTAGGAAACACTCTATTTCCTTCCTCAGTGCCTTCTTTTGTATACATTGTCCTTTATTCTTAGAATATACTCCTCATCTTTGTCCCTTAGAATCCCTTTTCTTCAAAAAGCATATATGAAGCCTTTGTTGATTTCTCCTATTGTTAGTATATCACTGTTTCCTCCCTAATTATCTCATATTTGCTTTGCTTAAATTTGTGTTGATAGCCATTATACTATAGCCACCGAGTCAGTTAAAGTTCTACCTCTAACAATAAAAATGTCCCTCTGTGCAAATCACTTCTCAGTGTCCTTGTAAACCCTTTAAGACCAGTATCAGTTCTGCATTGGTAAAAGAAAGATTTTCCTCCAATTTCCTATTAGATAATCACTACATTGCATTTGTCTACCTATAAGGGGATTCATATAATTTAGTAGCTGTTCCTTCAGTAACATGTAAGTCTTAAGGGTAGAGACTATTTCATTTTGGGGGTTTGTTTTTATGTAAAGGTGTTAATGGGTTGTTCCACCACCTCCAGCCTGTAGCTTGATGGATGCTACTGCGCTCTTTCCTATGAGTGTTACAGTATTCTTTGTAGCTCTATTGTTCTCTTCTAGAAAGGGCAGGGATTTTAACTACAGAATTAGTAGATCTTTTCTTTGACTCCCTCAGGACTCAGCTCTTAATTTTGTTTCCTCCCACAGGGGAAGTAGGAGAGATATAGCCTTTCTTATTTAACAATTATTCCTGTTGCGGTGTGGGATTACCTCTATAAGGAACCTCCTTTCCTTATTTCCCATATTCTTATTGGAATTTTATGCAAATGAAACAGCCTGTATTTATTGAATTAATAAATAAAACTAAGAATTTTATGAAAAAAACCCAAAAGTAGATAAACCTTTGGTTAATTTGATAAGAAAAAGAAAAGAAGAAAACCAAATTATCAGCATCAAAAAATGAAAAGGATGAAATTGCCATTAATGGAAAAGAAATTAAAGCAATAATTAGTAACTATTTTGCCCTAATGCATGGCAGCAAGTCTAACAATCTAATTGAAATGGGTGATTATTTACAAAAAAATACATAAATTGTCCAGGTTAACAGAAGAGAAAATAAAATACTTAAATAGTCCCATTTTAGAAAAAAGAAATTGAACAAGTCATTAATGAACTCCCTAAAAAAAAAAAAAAATCTCCAGGGCCAGATGATTCACAAGTGAATTCCACCAAACATTTCTAGAACAATTAATTCCAATACTATGTAAATTATTTGAGAAAATAGGTAAAGAAGAAATACTGTCAAATTCCACCTATGACACAAATATGGTACTGATACCTAAACCAGGAAGAGCTAAAGGAAAGAAAGAAAATTACAAACCATTCTCCCTAATGAATATTGATGCAAAAATTTTAAATAAAATATTAGAAAAGATATTACCTCAACTTATCAGCAGGATAATACACTAGGATCAAATGGGATTTATACCAAGAGTGGAGAGCTGGTCCAATATCAGGAAAACAATTGTCATAATCAAATATTTCAATAATAAATCAATGGAAGTCATATGATAATCTCAATAGATGCAGAAAAGACTTTTGAAAAAATATAGCACCCATTCCTATCAAAAACACTAAGAAACATAAGGAAAAAGGGATCTTTCCTTAAAATTATAAGCAGGTTCTACCTAAACCTACAGCAAGCATTATTTGTATTGGAGAGAAGCTGGACACATTTCCAATAAGATTAGGGGTGAAACAAGGATGCCATTATCACCACTATTATTCAACATTGCACCAGAAATATTGGCTTCAGCAATAAGAAAAAGAAAAAAGAAATAAAGGAATTAGAATAAGCAATAAGGAAATAAAATTATCATTCTTTGCAGATGATATGATGACTTACTTAGAAAATCCTAGAAAATCATCTAAAAACCTGCTGGAAACAATTCATAGCTTTAGGAAAGTTGTAGGATATGAAATAAACCCACCCAATCATCAGCATTTCTATATATTACTGACAAAGTCCATCAGCAAGAGATAGAAAGAGAAATTTGATTTAAAATTTCTAACTAAAGAGAAAATGAAATACTTGAGGGTCTACCTGCCAAACCCAAGAACTATATGAACACAATTCCAAAACATTTCTCATACAAATGAAATCAGATCTAAATACTTAGAAAAATATCATTATTCATAGCTAGCCCGAGCTAATATAATAAAAAAATGGTCTTATTCAATGCCATATCAAACTTCCAAAACATTATTTTATAGAACAATAATAACAAAATTAATCTGAAAGAATAAAAGGTAAAGAATATCAAGGGAATTGATGGAAAAAAACATTCAAAGGATGGTGGCTTAGCAATACCAAACCTAAAATTATATTTTAAAGCAGCAGTCATCAAAACCATTTGGTGATGGCTAAGAAATGCTGTGGTGGAGCAGTGGACTAGATGAGATACACAAGATATAATAATTAAGGCCTATAACTATCTAATATTTGAGAAACCCCCAAACTCTAGCTTCTGGAATAAGAACTCCCTATTTCACAGAAATTGCTGGGAAAACTAGAAAATATTATGACAGAAACTCAGCAGAGACCTACATCTCAAATCCCATACCAAAATAAGGTCAAAATGGATACATGATTTGTGCATAAAGGATACTACCATAAACAAATTAGGAAAACAAGGGATAATCTACTTTGGTAAATTATCAGATCTTTGGAGAAGGGAAGAATTTATGACCAATAAAGAACTACAAAATATTATGAAAAGTAAAATGGACAATTTTGATTATATGAAGCTAAAAAGTTTTTACACAAACAAAACCAACAGAAATAAGATTAAAAGAGAAATACAAAACTGGGGGGGGGGATTCTTTCCAGCAAGAATTTCTAATAAAGATCTTATTTCTAAAATATATAAAGAACTGTGTCAAATTTGTAAGAATACAAGTCATTCTTCAATTGATAAATGGTCAAAGGACATGAATAGACAAATTGTAGATGATGAAATTAAAACCATCTATAGTCATATGAAAAAATGCTCTAAATCACGATTGATTAGAGAAATACAAATTAAAACAGCTCTGAGTTACCACCTCACACCTTTCAGATTGGCTAAAATGACAGGAAAAGTTAATGATAAATTTTGGAGGGAATATGGGAAAACTGGGACACATTCATTTTTGGTAATTCATTCTGGAGAACAATCTGGAACTATACCCCCCAAAAACTTTATAGCTTTTTTTAAAATAGCTAAAGAAAACTGTATATCCTTTGAGGTAGCATTGCCATTACTGAGTCTGTATTCCAAGGAACTTATAAAGGAGGGAAAAGGACCTACATGTGCTATAATGTTTGTAGCAGCTCTTTTTGTGGTAGCAAAGAATTGGAAAATCACTAGATGCCCATCAATTGGGTAATGGCTGAATAAGTTGTGGTACATGAAGATAATGGAATATTACTGTCCTATAAAAAAGGAGGAACATGTTGATTCCAAAAAGGCTTGAAAAGATTAACATGAACTGATGCTGGCTGAAACAAGCAGAACCAGGAATACATTGTACAAATAACAGCAGGAATATGTGATGATCAACTAGGAAAGATTTGTTTCTTCTTAGTGGTTCAGTGATCCAAAGTAGTCCCAGTAGATTTTGGATGAAAAATGCAATCTGTACCCAGAAAAAAGAACTAAGAAGACTGAATGGAAATCAACACATGTTGTGTTCACTTCTTTTTCCTGTTTTTTTTCTCTTTTCCATGTTTTTTTTTCCCTTTGCTCTGATTTTTCTTTCCGAATACGATTCATAAAGCAAAGTATTTTATTTATTTATTTAATTAATTTGCAAATAAAAAAAATTGGGTGTCTTGTCACATTTGAAATTGATCAAGAAGAGATCAGAAAAGTATCTATGAATGATATCCTAAGGGAATTGGGACAGGGGGTAGAATTGGGGATAGACAATTCCTAAATTCATTTCCAAAAATAAAATGTTTTCTAATCCTGGGAGGAAAGGTTAAATATAAGCCTTTTTTTTTTTTTTGTGGATTTATTATAGAATTACTTTGCTGGGATACAAAGTAGATGTTGTGTCTTAAACTGCAACAATAAACTTTAATAGGTTATTTCCTTTCAGAGATAAATTGCAAGGCTTTTGCTACAATTTAAAAAAAAATGTATTCATGAGATCCCAAAGGCTAAAAAAGTATATAGTTGCTATTTTAGGTTATAATTAGTCCTCTATTATAACAGAGTTTGAAGCATTAATTAGGTCCTGGAGATCCCCAGGAACTAAAAACTTTTTTCCTCTTTGTTTGGTCAGCTTAACCTTAGAAGTTCTTAATACTTAGCATAATGGAAAAATAGAGGGATTCTTGTTTTCTGAGCATGAGGAGATGCTCAGAGCTTAGAGTAGAGATGCTGTGGTAAACTCCTTGAGGGCAGGAACTGTGTCTTATTCATCTTGGTATCTCAGTGAACAACCTGGCACAGTGTTGTAAGCACAGCAGATGCTTAGTATTAGATTGTTGTTTAATTAATGAAGGAGAGAACAAATTAATCCAAAGTGGTATTGATGTTATGTTATGTTGAAGTCTGGCTATGACGCATACCCACAGGGCACTAACCAGGGGAAAAGAGCCACTTTAAAGTTGAAAGCACCTTTTAAGTAGACCTTTTTGGTATTCCAATGTCTCACTCTGGGTAGTGGGTCCACTAACAGCCACTTTGACAGAATTTCATTTTATAGAGAGAAATGAATGCTCCAGTGAGATCCAGGTCTTATTGGTATTATTTTCATGACTCTCTATTTCTACTCTCACAGAATATTTCCTTTTGAATAAAATTTCTTGAATTTAGTGGATCCAAGAGATGATTTTGTTGGGAATATTCAGTTTGAAAATTGCTAAATTATTTGATTAGAGTCAATTTTCATGTATGGGCTGTTCTTTCAGATTATCTATCTATCTATCTATCTATTTATCTATCTATCTATCTAATGGGAATACCAGCTTTCTTTCATCCCTACATAGACACAACGTATCCCTTGGGCATACACAGGCAAAAAAATAAATGAAAACAAATAAACAAACAAAAAACCCTCAAGGGGCTTACATGTTATGGTGAAAAAACACCATATACAGAAACATTAAGTACAAAATATATACAAAAAGTAGAGGAAGGAAGTTAGATAGAGGGAGGAGACTCCGAACTGGGAAGATTGGGACACTCTTCCTATCTGAAGTGACAGTTTGTCTGAATTTTGATGAATGCTGAGAAGGAGAGGAAGAGGGAGAGTATTCTTGCCAGGGAGGGGGGTGGGATTCCAAAGCAAATTCATCAAGAGGCCAGATGGAATGCCATGTCCTGAGAAAAGCAAGGAGCTCCATTTGGCTCAAGTTTATAGTGAGTGAAGTCATATCCAAAAAACTTAGACAGGAAGGCTAAAGCCAGACCATAAAGGGTTTTGTTTTAGACACAAGGAGGAGCTTTTGCCTGCTTTTGCATTTCTGTGTTTTTTTTTTTTTTAAGAAAGTTATCTACATATGTAGAAGGCATCCCTGGGAAAGTCTAAAAAGGACAGCAAGAGTTTCCTACATAGTATTCTGTAGGAAGTCATATCTTTACAGTATTATAATTGAGTGAAAGATTCAGAAAGGAGATACTACTCCTCTGTTTTATTTTTAATAACTATAAGAAAACATGTGTATGTATTTGTGAGGATATATGCACACATACATATGTATGTGTGCATATGTTCATGTGTGCATGTGTGTAAAATCATGGTAGACTCTTAGAATCTCCTTCACCAAAGTGTCTTCAGCCACTTAAGACTCTTTTAAAGACTTAACAAGAAAGTGGCCAATATGGGAATACGTTTTGCATGACTGCACATATATAATCTATATCAAATTGCTTGTCTTCTCAAGGAAGATGTAGGGAAGAGAGGGAAGGAGAGAATTTAGAACTCATTTAAGAATTAATGTTTAAATTGTATTACCTATAATTGGAAAACAAAATTCAAAAATTCCCCCTTCCAAAAAAAAAAACTTAGCAAGAGAAATGTATTTGTTTGAAGATCTTCTGGTTACTAATAGTAAGTGAGGTATAAAAGAAGGAGAGAAATGATTTCAAAAGCGGTTGCCACTGTATGAGTGTTATACACTGTAGAATACAAATGGAGGATGTATTCCTTATGGATGTTGAGGTTTTCTCAATGCATCTATTTGCAAAAGCATTGCATCTTCTAATAATCATTGAAAAGATTTAGATCTAACTATCTAGATGAGAATAAGTAAGTAGATGAAGATCATCTAATGTTCATCTTATGATACAGAATTGGACGAACATCCCATAAAAGCTGGTCTATAGGTACAAAGAGCTTAGATAGTCCCTGCAGATAGATAATGAGCTGTGTCCCATTGTCACAATGGGATAGAAGGGAGAGAACAAGTTGAATTGCATTTGGGAAATTTGCTACAGCAGTATTCAGAAAATTAAATCTGTGGGTGAAGAGGAAATGGAGAAATACATGGTAGATAATAAGTTCCAGCATAATACAAAGAATCACAAAATAGCAGTGATAATGATATGGAAGAAGTGCATGAGCAGAAAAGGAAGCAGGCTGGGCATGGAGAGAGATATAGATAAACAACTCATTTACTCTAATGGCATCCACATGATTTCAAGAGATCTCCATGAAAGTTTCCCCAGCATATTCAGTAGACCATCGGGTGTAGAGTTTATGGAAGAAAACATACAACAATCCTATAAGATAGGAGAGATCGATATCTTTGAAGGGAGAAACCATTGAGGAAGAACAACTATTCATCAATTCTTCAAAGCCGTGTTCTATTTGTGTACCTGTTTTATTCTCTCCTTGAAATAACATAAGATTCTTTATGACAGAGATAAAGCAGGATTTATGGGTCTCTATCTGAAAGTAATTTGGGAGTAATCATTGTTATATGTTTTTTAAAGCCAATGAAATCTGGGAAGGGTCTTACATAGATATATTAGTCTTCATTATGTTATTCTTCCTTTTTTTCTCCATAATCGAAGTTTTTTACAAATTGGCCAAGTTTTCTTATAAGGAAAAAAAAAAAAACTCTTTTGAGGATAAGGAATAAAAATGAGAAAGAGGGGGAGAAAAGGAATTAATTCAGTCACCACAATAGGCTTTATCTGCTGTTATGTTAAACTTGCAGCTGAGGAGAAAACAAGGAATATATAGTTCCTGCCCTCAAGGAATTTATAGTCTAGTAGAGGAGTCAAAACACTCTTGTAAATGTCATATAAGTGTCCAATCAAAATTCTACTGCAACTCAGAAAAGGGAATAGTTTATTCTGGGCTTGTTGCCATGGTGATAACCTCCCTCCCCTCTCCCCTTATTTGCCATCTTGACATTTACAATCAGTTGGAATCCTCTTACTTTCTGGGATTACCTCCAGATGAAACAGTGTATAAAATAAGGGCCATTTTTTTTTAAATCTCAGAATTCAGAGCATCTAGGAATGGGTTAATGCATTAAATGTACTCACAGGTAAGTTTACTAATCAAGAGTTCATGGCTTTTTCAGTCCTTTCTCCTACCTCCCCTTTTTTTCTATATTCTTTCATTGTTTCAGACATTTTCTACTTTCCCCCTTTTTTTTTTCTTTGTCTTACCTTTTTTTTTTTCCCCTTCTGTGTTCCATATCCCTTTTGCTTCAGGCAACCCCTTCTCATCTTCCTCAGAATTACATCTCCCAAGTGGTCCTACCTTCTCTCTTTCCCTCTTCCCTAATTTCATCTGCCATCCCTTCTCTGCTCTCACCAACTTGCCTGGCCTTTTATCTACTTGTTTAATTTATGTATGTTTTACACAGCATTCATTGCCAAGACATCTGGCTTCTTACAGTCATTAAAAACACATAGGGAAAAAAAAGAATATTCATCACTCCAATGAAAGACTTTAAATGGTTTCAATAAATAATTTAATTGAAATTCTCCACCAGTCTTGGTCCCTCTCAGTTCCTGCTTCCTCATTTCCCCACTCACTAACCCCTTCCTTCCAATATCACTCTTCTCCCTCTCGGATGAACGCTTAGGCTGTATCCACAGGCACCCAAACAATTTGTCCAGAAGTGAAAAATTCAGACAATCAGCCAGTTGTTTTGTCAATATGATGGCTGGCAATCTTTTTGCTTGATTTTAAAAAAAATGAATCGACAGAATTGACCTGTTGTTTTGGCATTGTTATAGCCTGGGCAGGACAGAAATAACTTACCTCCCAGGCTTCTTTGATAGCCTATAAATTATAGTTAAGGATAAGTCAAGGGGATATTATTCCCCAGACTGACACCTTTATCTGCTGTTTCTATATTAAGGGTACATACCCTAAAAGGAGCATTCATCTGCCGGGTTGGCTAGTTGCTGGACAATCTCCACCCACTGCCCATGTTTCAGGGCAAGCTTAAACAAATATATATATATATATATATATATATATATATATATATATATATTTTCACAGTCAGGCAACATTTGTCCTAACCAACATTTACCCAAATCAATAGATTTTAATTGAAACTAATGGCAGTTAGCTTAAACAAACAGATTTTTCACTAGACTAAGAACATCAAATCAATGTATTTCTTTAAAAATGCCATATCTTATGTAAAATCATGGATTTTTATTTTATCCAAGACACAGTTTTATTCTACTTTATCTACTAAGTTAAGGAGTATGGCTAAAGTAATGGACTAAAATTATTTTATAAGTTATATGTCTGCAAAATTATCAATGGTTGAAATATATTAATCACTTAGGTTTATGTAGCCTATACGTATTTTCATCTTCACATGTATATCATTCACACATATGACACATCTGTCATGTGAAGGCAATTTACATGATGGATACAGGAGTTGGGAAGATATGAATTTAATTCTACTTCAGAGACTAGCTGTGTAATGTTAGGTAAGTCATATAACATCTCTGAGCCTCAGTTTCCTTTTCTGTAAGAAAAAATCCATAGAAAGTACCTCATATGGTTTTAATGATCAGATGAACTAACTAAGCTATGTTATATATGAATTTTGGCTATTATTATATTATATAATTATAAAATAATCCTTCCTTAGCTCATTTCATTAGAACATATGACTAGAGTTATACTTTCAACCCCATGTTACAACTAGTAATTATTTTTACTTTGTGGCCAAGGGCAATTATAATATCTGACATTTAGATAGCATTTTAGGAACACTTTAGACAAATTATCTTGTTTGATCCTATCTATAATCCTGTAAGGGAAGTACTAAAGTGATTATCCCCAGTTTATAGGTGAGAATCTTGAGGTTCCCAGTGGTTGTGATGTTCCCAGGTAACATGACTAGAAATTGTCCCAGGGAAGACTCCTGACTCCAAGTCCGGCATTCTAGCTATTATTACAGCATACTGCCTTTTCATTCCCATTAGCTTTCTTCTTTAAAGGAAGGCTATAGGAAAGAATTAGGCAAGGCAATACAGGTGATTTCCATAATGGAAGGGAAACACAATAACTCAGAGAGTGTGAGCTGTTGCTGGCAGGTCAGTCAGATCATCTTCATTTACAAGGAAAAGCACATTCTTTAATAGTAGCTTCCATGAGAGTGTACATTCTCCAATGGACAAGAACTGAACATTCCCAGAAGAAAAGACAGTTATACCATTGCAAATAAATAAATAAACACAAAAGACTCAACTCTGAACTAGTATCAATATGGTGAAGATGTAATGACTTTTTTAGCTTTCAGATAGGACATCTTCTAAGACTTAGAACCAATCAGCTGACTAGGAAATAGAAGATAGAGTGACCCATAAACAATGTTGTAACCAGGACTTTTTTTCACTTGGATCCAAAAATAACAGAGCCAGAGAGGAAAGGGGCATATGACTAATAGCTAAGAAGGTTGTCTGAGTCTATGTGAAAGCTTACAGAGCATATGGATGGGCAGCTAGTCTTTCAGAAAGTCTAGCCCTCAGCCAGCAGGGACATGGGGGTGAGGGAGGGAACTGCATCCTGGGGCTGGGACTTCCAGCTAAAGAATCTTGTTGAGCTGTTATACAGAAAAAAAAATGGGACCTACAGATAGAGCAAAACAGGATTAAAAAAGATCTAGGGCAAAACATAGGTGAGTAGCTTGCCTTTCTTTATATCTTCAGCATTTAGTACTGCACCTGATATAGGTGCTTAACAAATGTTGATAGAATGACTATCTGTTCCAAAACCATCTTCTATGCATCAAAGGAAAATTGTTTTAGAACTTAATGAAATATTATAATACCACTTCTTTTTTATTATTATTATGTTATAGCTGAAGAAAATGAAGCAGAGAGATATTAAATTATTGGCCCAACATCCTACAGCCAGTACAGGTGCTCTCCCAGTTCTCCTCCAGTGTGGAATCATGAAAATGGTTAGATGTTACCCACCTGTCCGTAGTCATCCTATACTTCCCTCTTCTGTTCAAACTTCCCTCTAAAATCTAAAAGACCCCCTTAGAACCTTTCCAGGTCTCCTGGCTGCCCTAGCATGTCTCCTTGTCTTGCATCCCACTAAGTCTTATGTTAAGATGAATAAGATACATGGGCATTTTCTCTCTATCATTTCCTTCCCATCTGATATATTTCACATTGATTCTCTTTGTAAACCTTCATCCACTCAGTCTACCAATATTGTAATGCCTTCATATGCAGGCTAAAATTGGGTTCATAGGGAGAGACAAAGAAGTTTAGTGCTTAAATTCATTCCACAAAGAGAAATTTAGGTACATAAAAGCTGAAATCACAATAAAAGCCAACAAAGTTGAGGACATCATAATGTAGAATAAAACAAATGATTTGAATGAGTTAAAATGTTTGCAAAATTAGGATTGTCAGGAAGAGTGCCTAAAACCAAACCATCCTACATTATAGCTTTAAGGGGCTAAACCAAAATATCATTCCTTCAGGATCTGACCTCCCAATAGCCTATTCGGACAACTCAAACCCATCTTCATTTGTAATTCCCTCCTCTATTCCTTCTCCTCCTAAAGACATACACTTTCCTAATCCAATGCCTCCTACTTCTTTGATTTTTATCCTTTTGATTTTCATGTGTATGCTCCTTAGGTTTAAAAAAAAAAGCACATCAAAAAGTCTGCCTGTATTAGATTATAAACCTGTGATGAGATACCTCTCTGGACAACCAGGTATCTAAATTGTTCCTTAGATGAGTCTCTTGAGAATTAGTGTATCTATCTGCCCCAGAAAGATAGCTCCCTCTTTTTCCTCCCTCCCACAATCATCAAAAGTCTGTCCGTGGCCAGGAGGGGGCTGTGGTCATTGTTTGAAGTATTCACTTTCACTAACAAGATAATTAGCCACCTAATTGCTTACCTAAACTTTCCTTGTGAATTTGCTTGTGTAAGTAATTATGATTTATTGAAAAATCACCACGTTTGCAAAGCTTCTGTGCTTCATTTCCTACCTATTCAATCCCTCAGGAATAAAAGGTAGTTTTTTTGATGTTTGTAATTTAATTTTTAAAAATTACTCGTGTTGAATTTGTTAAAGTTATCATTTTTCTTTCTTAAGACCTAGAGCGTTTCAGCCATACCCAACTACTTCTGGCTAGTTGTTACTGTTTCACCAACATCTTTACTGTTTCCAGTTAAGTGAGTATGATAAATGTCAGCTTGGAGTGGTGGGTAATGGAGCAATCTTAGAATGAGATGGATCCAGTTTCTGGTCTCTGGCATGCCTTGGCTTTCTTATTGCTCAGGGAAACTTTCTTATATTATATCTTTTAAACTAGCTGTTGATCTGTCAGTGGGTGGGGATCCCATTCTATATTAATGAAACTATGGATTTAAATGTATATTTTGCTGAAGATCATTTAACTGGTGAGTCAGAGGGTCATAGGGTAATAAGATTTAGAGATAAAAAAAGAGTAGATAGTATTGTATGTAAACAAAGTGATACCTCTGAGGTGAAATGGCCTTCACATAGGTAGTGAATAACAAAACCAGGATGTGAGCCCAAGTTTGCGGATTCAAAAATCAGTACTATTTTAGCTATCCAAATTTATTCCAAAATATAAATGTTCTATCCACTTTATTTAATTGGCTGGTTGTCTCTGATTGTAGTGGGAGAGATGTGATGATTCCAGTGAGATGCCAGATAAGAAAAAGGATACTTTCTGGTTCCTTTTTTTTTTTTCCCAGAGGACAGACATCTGCTATCTGAACAACTGGAAAAAAGACCATATAAAAACAGCTTTGGGTTTCGATTGACCTCTGGCTAGATGGACAGAACCCAGTAAGATTTTATGGGAATTTTATCACTGTCAATGACTTCAAACTCCAATTATTTGTTAAAGGTATTCATCAGAAATGGTTTGCATGGATCACTTGTGTTAATTGATTTATGGAATCATTGATTTCCAGAATTGGAAGGAATCTTGGTGATCATATAAGCCAAACCTCTCCTGAAGATCAACACCCACATTATTCATCAGAATACAAATAATACAGGTAATGTCTTTGGTTGTTTTATTATGGAAAGACTCCCAGTATAGGAGCTATCTGCATCAGTACAAATTGCAGCCAAAATTCTGTGCTAAAACCCAACAAATTACTAAGGAAGAGATTAATTGGGGATTAAGTGATGTGTCTAATCCACAAAACTACTAAGTGTCAGCAACATCTCAACCTAGCTCTTTATTTCTTTTTTTTTTTTTTTTTTTTTTTTTTTTTATAATAAATTTTATTTTATTTAATAATAACTTCGCATTGACAGAATCCATGCCAGGATAATTTCTACACGACATTATCCCTTGCAATCACTTATGTTTCGTTTTTTCCCCCTCCCTCCCTCCTCCCCCCCCCCAGGATGGCAAGCAGTCCTATATATGTTAAACATGTTGCAGTATATCCTAGATACAATACATATTTGCAGAACCAAACAGTTCTCTTGTTGCACAGGGAGAATTGGATTCAGAAGGTAAAAATAACTCGGGAAGAAAATCAAAAATGCAAATAGTTCACATTCATTTCCCAGTATTCCTTCTTTGGGTGTAGCTGTTTCTGTCCATCATTTCTCCAATAAAACTCAGTTAAGTCTCTTTGTCAGAGAAATCCACTTCCATCAGAATACATCCTCATACAATATCGTTGTCGAAGTGTATAATGATCTCCTGGTTCTGCTCATCTCACTTAGCATCAGTCCATGTAGGTCTCTCCAAGCCTCTCTGTATTCATCCTGCTGGTCATTCCTTACAGAGCAATAATATTCCATAACATTCATATACCACAATTTACCCAGCCATTCTCCAATTGATGGGCATCCATTCATTTTCCAGTTTCTAGCCACTACAAACAGGGCTGCTACAAACATTTTGGCACATACAGGTCCCCTTCCCTTTTTTAGTATCTCTTTGGGGTATAAGCCCAATAGAAACACTGTTGGATCAAAGGGTATGCACAGTTTGATAACTTTTTGGGCATAATTCCAGATCGCTCTCCAGAATGGCTGGATTCGTTCACAACTCCACCAACAATGCATCAATGTCCCCGTTTTCCCGCATCCCCTCCAACATTCATCATTGTTTTTTCCTGTCATCTTAGCCAATCTGACAGGAGTGTAGTGATATCTCAGAGTTGTCTTAATTTGCATTTCTCTGATCAATAGTGATTTGGAACACTCTTTCATGTGAGTGGTAATAGTTTCAATTTCTTCATCTGAAAATTGTCTGTTCATATCCTTTGACCATTTATCAATTGGAGAATGGCTTGATTTTTTATAAATTTGAGTCAGTTCTCTATATATTTTGGAAATGAGGCCTTTATCAGAACCTTTAATTGTAAAGATGTTTTCCCAGTTAGTTACTTCCCTACTAATCTTGTTTGCATTCGTTCTGTTTGTACAAAGGCTTTTTAATTTGATATAATCAAAATTTTCTATTTTGTGATTGGTAATGGTCTCTAGTTCATCTTTGGTCACAAATTTCTTTCTCCTCCACAAGTCTGAGAGATAAACTATCCTATGTTCCTCTAATTTATTTATAATCTCGTTCTTTATGCCTAGGTCATGGACCCATTTTGATCTTATCTTGGTATGTGGTGTTAAGTGTGGGTCCTTGCCTAATTTCTGCCATACTAATTTCCAGTTATCCCAGCAGTTTTTATCAAATAATGAAATCTTATCCCAAAATTTAGAATCTTTGGGTTTGTCAAACACTAGATTGACTAGCTCTTTATTTCAAACTTAGCTCTAGCCATTATACTATGTAGCCCCTCCAAAAAAAAAAAAAAAAAAAAAAAAAAAAAAAAAAAAAAAAAAAAAAAAACGATTTCTCTGGACTGATGAGGACCAATATAAATAATTTGCATTTGAGAATTTCCTTGCTTTATTGTGCTTCAGAGTCTGCAATCCTGAACAGAGTGTTCATGGATAGTATTTTTCCCCGCTTATAAAGGTTTCCCTATGGTGATGAATACTTCCAACATCATTGATGTATGTATCTTCTTCAAATTCTGTCTTCTTTCCTACACTTATATCCCTACAATAGAAGTGACAGAAACCTGGTCACAGGGGACCTTTGATATTAGATTGAACGAAATATTCAAAAGTGCAGCACACTGGGCGAAACAAGTCTGTACTGGTGCTGGGAAGCTTCTTAGTGACCCAGTAGGGCTTCTCTATATCTAATTTTGGTAATATGATTGATGATGTGATTTCTCATAAGTGGTAGAAAGAAACTACTTCAAAATTAATCACATTACACTAGCTTGGAGGGGAAGCCTGAATAAAAAGGTATGTGAACTCATTATCCAGTGATTTTTTTTTCCCCACTTGAAATTAAATTTTTTCCAAATCTATCCATTCTGGTCAGAAAAACCTGTGAATGTGTTTGTAAATTAGAATGACCAGAGATGAATAATTTGGCCCAAGTGATTACAGTTTATAATAGGAAACCCAGGGGTTTTCTGTCTATCACAGACCAATGATGTTGATGGTATAAGAAAAAGTGAGTCATAGGAGATGATTGAAATTGCAGACAGTTAGTCTCTCTAGCTTCAAAGGAATGAAAATAAAAGTTAATGTTTTATGATGTTCTGATTGAAAAAAAAAACATTTTGCATCCATGATCTCATATGATCCCTTTGTGGTTGGAAACAGGACTATGATTATTCACTTTTAACAGTTAAGAAAATGGATTCAGTGACTTGGCTAAGTTTTCAAGTGGTATTGTAAATAACCCCAACCGTGTGTTTTTTCTACTTTATCAGGAGTCCCCAAAATCATTGTGTACTTTTCTCTTTTGAGACTTTAAGGTTTTTTCCTCTGATTCAAATCCTCTATAAAAGACAGCATTTAAGAGTTCTAAATTGAGAATTCAGTTTTCTTTTCTTCCCATAATCCTAGATGGTAGCCACATTAGCTTTATGATAGTATCTATGGGGGGAAGGAATTAACCTTAATATAAAAACATGTAGCTTGGAGAAGTCTAGAAGTCTATCATTTTTTTTCCAATATGTAGTATTCAAACTACAGAGTTGTACACCCTACACTTAAGCTATCAAGAAATTTAAGCTATTTGAAATGTTATCAATGTGCAGGCAGGGTATGGCCATTATGTTAGATGGGCGATACAATTTATGGGAGATATAATAAATAGAGGGAAATTTAGTATGTTTGTTCAATATAGAGTAGGTAATTGAAGTACAGGATACAAAGTAAAACTATAAACAATAATTAGATAGTGAGAATGTAGAGAGTTGACCGTGCCCTACATAATAATAATAAAACCGAGCATCAGCAAAGACAGAAGCTTGTGTGCAGTTGGGAGCTGGTTGTAAAGGGAGTGGATGCTTAATAAACATCTGGAGAAACTGTGTGATGATACTGAGAAGAGACTCTTCCAAAGGAAAGAGCTGTTTCTGCCATCTCTTGGATCTTTCCTTATAATCTTAATTTGTACAGGAACATATGATTACGTATATATGATTATGTACATCTGGAATGAAGTTAATTTGATGCCTCTGGATCCTAAGTAGGGAACTCAATGCAATAAAAACATGGAGAATCGTTTAGTACATTCCCCAGTTTCCAAGCTGGAAGCTCCCCTCACTCCATCCCCTCGCAGATAGTCAATATTAAAATTTTACCCTTACTCATGAATGTACCATGAAGGTCATTGAAAGCAAAAATTATATCACTTTTGTCTTGACATCTCTGGTGCATCAGACAGATCATGGCTGATAGCAGTTGCTAAATACATTTTTGTTAATTGATCGATTGATCAAAATAATTTCATGATGCTATTTAGTGGTTATGATGAAGGTAACTGGATCTTTCATTCATCCATTCCTCCCCTCTTCATATTTTTTTAATCCATTCAACAGAAATTTGTTGCAGGAATGCAATATATAATAAGGCTATATAGGGAGCATATTTTTTTGGAAAGCTAATAGTTATATAACTTTAATTTTTGTAAATGTCTTTACAAATATTATCTCATTTTATCTTCAAAGCAGTCCTAGATGACAGGTGCCATTAATCCCATTTTACAGTTAAGACACTGAGGCAGACAGAGGGGAAATGATTTGCCTGGCTTCACACAGCTAGCAAATATCTGAGGCAGCATTTGAACTCAGATTTTCCTGATTCCGGGTCAGAGTTCCAACATTTGATGCATTGTACAACCTCACTACCTTGAGGTGGCTGGTGGGGGCTGGTGGAGAATATAACAAGATATATTCACATGTGACAACTAAATTTTAAAAAATGGATAGTATATGCTAACTTAATAAAAACGATTACAAGAATTTTAAAAAGGAGCAATCAATGTGACATGGAATAGCTGAAGAGTTTTTGTACAGGAGGTACAAGAGGAGGAAGAGGAGGAAGAAGAAGAGGAAGAGGAGGAGAAGCAAGAGAAGTTAGCAGTTGACCTTAGTCTTAATTAAAAAAAAATAGTCCTGCAAGATACACCATCCTTAAAGGATGAATGGGATTTGGACATATTGAATGGTGAAAGAAAAACACATAGGTGAATTGAAAAGCAAGAACAAAGACTTGGAGTTATGAATGAGCACGAATTCAAGATAGCAACGAGATTGACTTGATGATGGTCTAATGTACCATCACAGTAGAATACAAAGCCAACAAACAAGAGATGCAGCTTCCATTTGAATTTTGTTCACTAGATTCCACCTTACATGGGACTTATCCCATTGAACTATGGATTTAGTGAAATGTATTTTCAGGTAGCAAAATGCTGGAATCATTTGATTACAGTATCGCCATTGTGGATCAGTGTCAAAACTCCCCTCCTCCCCCAAATAGGTTATTGGCAAAAGTTTGGGATAGTTTGAGACCTGCAATAAAACAGGAAGGATGAGAGTGTCCCAGAGACTAGAAAGAATGAACAGATGATATGCTTGGAGCAGCAAGATATAGCTCCAGGTTTCATTAGGGGGCTTGAGTTAGAGCAAAATTTCTTAAACTGTGGATTATGATTTTGTGCAACTGAATATGGGGGTTGTAAAATTATGATTTATTATCAGTAAATGCTTAATTTGTCTACTATTTCATATACGTATATATCCTGGGTCACATAAAATTTTCTTGGGCAAAAGGGGTTGAGAGTAGAAAAAGTTTAAGAAGTCCTGCTCTAAAGAATAAGAGATTAACCTAGGAAGTCTTACTGGGGCAAACAAGGTTTTTTCTCAGGTACCCCAACAGAACTAGTAGAATCTGCTTCCTTCTAGTAGTGATCTCTTTCACGGTGCAGTACACTACAGCGCTAATGGGATTTTGTGGGGAATGGACTCCACTTTCTCTTCCTAGTACAACCACATTGAAGGTAGGAGTGCCTTGGAGCCCTCAGAGTAAACTCCTTAGGGGGAATGGGAAGGAGGGAGAGAGAAAAAGCAAGAAAGTAGGGTTTAAGACAAGGGGGAGAAGATAGAGGAGAGAGGAAAGGTAGACAAAGATATTATACATGTGTGGAAAAGAAGTTTGGGGTAACATATTTGTATATAGTAGATTGAGTGAGGGAGCTAGTCAATGTCTCTGAGGATACATGGAAAATTTAAGTCATAACCATGTATTAAATTCTGGTTTAAGAAAGACAGCGTATAGATTCATAGCCACAATCTGGCTACCAGTATGGCTCCAGCATTGGTGAAAAGACTGGTAGAGCCAATATTGCCTGATACAACATAGATGAATGGTAGGCTTCTGAGTTTCTTTTGGTTTTCTTTTGTTTTGTTTTGAAAAGATTACAGCAGGTCACCAAAAGCACGAGGGCATCCTGCAAGTCCTCAGAAAAGGGTTCATGTTGGGAACTAAATGAACTGTACTTGGCCAGGGTAAATTATTAATCACTTTGGGCAAGAGTTTTGAATGGCTGTTAACAAAGCTGATTTACTACTTTGGAAGGGAAACTTTCCCAGGCAATTCCCTGTAACCATCAAAAGAGTTAATGTTCCTTTGTTGGACAAACATTTTCCTCACAAAGAATATTAGCTTTATCCACACCAGAGTATGTTCGATGTTGGAAATCAGTTATAAAGGGAATATTTAATAAACATTCCCTAATGCATTTATAAATTATGACAATCTAAACAAATGTAGTTTTATTGCTTTCAACCACTCTGCCTATTATAAAATGAAATATAAATGGGGACTATGGTTTAATTGAGACAACAGGGACTGACAAATAAGCCACATAAAGACAGAATGAAAGGGATTCTTTGAGTGGTTTTTTGCTTCATTTTCTTTCCAAAAAATTAAATTTACATTAAAAAGTACAAACACCAATACTTCAAGGATCCATGGTTCCATTACTGCGGGAAGTCCCTTTACTGGCATAGATAGCCACTCCTTTGTGTAACTGATGATCTTTCTTACTTCATTATCCCATAACTAAACTAAGCTATTAAGCTTCTCCGGGAACTTGATAAAACTAGTCCTTGATCAAGAAATGTAATCTGGCATGAGATCTGTATTTAAAATCTTTCCTGCTTGGTAAAACCTGCCATACACTGGCATCAGAGCCATCAAGAACTGACAATGACCTCCATGCCGTGGAAAGAAAAAAAATCAACTCTAGTTAATTCAATTAAGTTCACTTATGTACTCTGTGCTGTGCATTTGCTAGACTTAAATCACTGTGCCAGACATTTATGTAGACATAAAACCCCCAAACCAAACCATCGCCATTAAGGAACTGATATTCTATATACTTTGCCCATGGCAGCTAATTGGTTCAGTAGATAGGGTGTTGGTCCAAAAGTTCAGATTCAACTTTGGATATTTAGTAGCCACGTGACCCTAAACAAATCATCTAACTTCTCTCTGCCTCTGTTTTCTCTTCTCAAAAGTGAGGAAAATAATAGCACCTCATTTCCAGGGTTGTGGCTAGAATAAAACAAGATAAGATTTGTAAAACACTTTCCAATTCTTAAAGTGCTAGATAGTTTTATTATATTCTACCACATGGCAAAGCATTTCATGGGAATTTATGACCTAATTATTGTACATTGTATATTTTTGAATAAAATTTAATTTGTTAATGTGATGAAGATTCATTCAATGTTTGTTTTTGTTTTTAACAATTCTTGATAGTATGGCACATACTTTTCTTGCTTTTTTTCTTTCTTTGATCAAGTTGTTAGTCGATAAGTTTTTTATTAAATGCCTACTGTGTGCCAAGAACTCAAAAAAAAAAAAAAAAAAAAAAAAAAAAAGAGGCAAAAGATAGTTCCTTTCTTCAAGGAAATCACAATCTATTGGATAATATCTCTTCTCCACAAGACCAACCTCTCCATTTGACTCTTGATTGTTCTCTCTTCTCTTACCACAGGTAAGGTTAAAAAAAAAAAAAACAACCTCTCACAATCATTCTCTTTTTACTCTTTAGTTATCAATGTCTATATATTTGCTTCTTAGCTTCTTCCTACGAACAAATCTATGTCTCTCTCTTTCTTAAAAACAACAACACAGCTTTCATTTAACTCTGCTATCTCCTCCTGTGAATCTCCTATTTTTTCTTCAATTTGAATTTGAATTTTTTTTTCTTCTTTTCACAATCCTTGCTCCTAGCAAAAGCCATTTTGCCCTCTCCTACCTTCTTAGTCTTCTGCAATCTGGCTTCCATCTTTGCCATTCAATTGAAAACTTCTCTCTCCTAAGGTAATTGATAAATTGGACAGATTTTTTTTCAGTCCTCTTCTCCTTGACCTCACTAGTATTTCACTGTTGAACATTAGTTTGACCCCTAATCCTCTTCTCTCTGGGTTTTTGTGCTTCCTCTTTTTAAAATTCTCATTCTTTTTGTCTTATTGCTCCTTCTTAGTCTCCTTTCCTGGATCATCATCAAAGTCATACCCCCTATGTATGTTTTACCCTTAAGCTCTGGGCCACTTTCTGTTCTTTCTCTATTTCCTTTCTCTTAATGACCAATCTCAACAGCTGTCATCAGTTTAATTGTCATATTTATGCAGATAATTCCCAGAGCTATACATCGTTCTATATTCTCTCTTGCATTCTCATCCCCTATCATTCCAAATTAGATTCCCATGAGCACCTCAAATTTGATATGTCCAAAACAGAACTCGTTATATTTCCCCCTTCTGTCTTTTTGCAAACCACCCTACTTCTATCAAGGGCACCAACATCTTTCCAATCACCCATGTTCATATCCTCAAATCATCATAAATTCCTCAGTCTCTCTTACACGTCAGTTACCAAATCTTGTCAATTCTACTTCCACAAAATCTTTCCTATAATCCCTTCTCTCTACCCATACAGCCATTATTTTACTTTAGGCTCATTGCCTGAATGCAGTAATGATCTGTAGGCTCTTCTCCTTGCCCTAACTCTCTGCCCTCTATAACTGATCCCCCATTCCACTGTCAAAATGATTTTCCTAAGGCATCTAATCTTAACTTGACAGATTAGGGAACAAGGTACAATAGTGCAATGGATGAGGTACTGGACTTAGAGTCAACAAGACTTGGGTTCAAATTCTACAATTATTATAGGAGTAAATACAAACTACTCTCTATCTGTCCATCATGATCTAACCTCATTGTTTTCCTTCATTTTGTGGTCAAGTCATATTTGTTTACACATAGCATTTTATGCTCTGTTTTTGTCCTTTTATTTAGAGATTCTCTCCCATATCTGGAATATATTTCCTTCTCACTTCTAGTTCATAAAAGTTCTATTCTTCAAAGGTTAGCTCCAGCTCTACCTTCTCTTCCCTACTTTCCTGAATTCCACCCTATCTCCCAATAAATTACTTTTCATTTATTGTATACACACACACACATACACACCCACACACAGACACACACACATCTCCTGTATCAGATTGCAAATTCCTTGAGGGCAAAACCTGCTTTATTTTTGTTTTCATGTTCCCAGGGTATAGCATATAGTAGATGCTTATTAAGTCTTTGTTGATGGATAGATTCATCCAGTTCTCAGATTTTCAGCTTTTGTCATTCCCAACTCTTTATTCTCCCTCAGTCCCAATATCCAATCAGTTGTCAAATCTGATCAATGTTACTTCACTACAGCATGAATATGTATTCTCTTCCCTTCATTCACATAGCTATCACCCCAATTCAGCTCTTCTTCATTTCTCATCATGATTGTTGCATTCTTCTTAAATGGTTGCCCTCCTGCTATCTTTTTCCCCTCCTGTCCAAATTCTACAAAAGGCCATTTTAAAAAAATAAACTTTATTCATATCTGTTTTACTTTTATATCATCTCTATTTCCCTTCTTATACCTCTTCTTCCTTCTCCTAGACAGTCATTTTATTTAGCAATTTTTTAAAGAAAAGGAAGAAAAATCCACAAAACCTATCAAGAGATCAACAAAACTTGATAATATGTGTAAATGTTCCACACTTGGGGATCTCCTGTAAGTTGCCAGTCTTAAAACAAATCTGACCACATTACTTTCATACTCTGGAACATCTACTGGCTCCATATTTCCAGAGCACATAACAACCCCTCTATTTGGCATCTACAGTTGCTTATTTTTGGTTGATACTTGCCTATTCTGTCTTATTACTCATCATTACCTTTCCCACACTCTATGGTCTGGCCAAAATGGCTGTCATTCACTCAAGACATTCTATTATTTCTCCATCTCTTCAAAGCTTAGAATACATTTCCTCCTCACCCCTGACTCTTAGAAACCCCAATTTCCTTTTAAGTTCAATTCAAATGCCATTTTTTGACATGAGACTTTGTACTCCACTTTCCTAAACACTGATGGCAGTTACCACTTCTTTCAAATCATCTTGAACTTATCTTGCATTTTATATCTATCTATATGTGTATATTTTTTCTTTCTTCACTACCCCTACTATCCCCAAAAGAATATTGTAAGGGGAGGGCATATTTTATTTTGTCTTTGCTTCTCAGCATCTAAAATATGATGGGTTTTATATATATATATATATATATATATATGTATATGTATTTGTACATATACATATATATTAATATAAATGCTTGTTGACTTGGTGCAGAAGTGGTTTTGAGGATTAATATTTGCAGAGAATTAAAATCTGTTACCTCCATGATTTTTTATCTCTGAAGGAGGTCTTAAAATAATTGGGCATAGTCAATCCTGAAATAACCCTGGCCCTAGGAGACAGAGAAGCTACAGTCAAAAACCAAGACATTTACATGATTAGCAGGGCTCTAGAAGGTGGTGAAGAACCTCAGCAGAGCTGTTACTTTAACGAATGTTTTGTTGAAAAGTCCAGTTATATTCATTTATTATGGCACTTTGAGAGTTTAAGCCATATTTCACAGGGTTAATATGTTTCATAAGCAGGACTGGAACACAAGCCAGGCCAGTGATCGTGCTGGTTCTAGATTCTGATGAACAAGAGAAGGTATCTTGTGGAGGTGTTTTGTTAAATTCAGAAAGAATCATGTATGTGAAGCCTGAATGGTCATAAATATTGATTTAGCGGGGTCCGATTTAGTTAGGGTTTATTGCAGCCTGCATGTGTCTGTAAGCCAAGAGCTCCTGAAGGCGTTTAAATGTTACGGACACACTACAGTGACTGTTACTGAAGTTTGACTCTCTGATTCTAAACAAGGGTTGAAGAGGGCAAATTCTTCCTGGTACCCAATGTCAGCACTTTTTAATTACACTATTATGTGGTATAAGGTGGACCTATAAGATGACCCAGCAGAGGAAGTCAGCACTTTTTGAATGAACACCAGCATATTTTTACTTCATGCTTCAGCCCCCTATTCACTTTCAAATGGATCAAGTTTCCTTTCTTTGGATCTTTGGCTTTGTCCATTAGTGCTTCCCCAAAGACTATTTGATCAAACAAAGCAAAAACACTTTAAAGAAGATTTTAAGGATTTTTTTTTTTGCACGTTATAGCCAGGGCTTTGTTTATGTATAGTGAACATTTACTGAGTTAGCACTCCCTAAAGGAAAATCTAGGGAGATATCAGAAAAATGTTTTGGGTAATTGCTGCTTGGTTTGATCTCAGGGTATTTTGTGATGTTTTATGTAGCCTTAATGGTATCACCTGAGATGCTGTGGGTACAAATGCCTGCCTAAGTAGAGGGCCATTATTAGCTGAAGGGGGGATTTTTAAACCTCTGTAGGAAAGGGAAAAGTTAATATAGTAATGCTCTCTTTACAGAAAACTGTCTGGAAGAGACATGTCCATGTGAAAAATTGGCTGTGCCACCCCCCCCCAAAAAAAAAAAGCAAAAAAAGCAAGTTTGTGATTGCTGCCATCTTGATCACAAATATGATGAATAAAGGCTTCCAACATGTTTCGGTCCAGATCACAACATCCTTTCTGATCAATGAATTTCTTTTTATCAGTCCAGCCAATGGCTATCAACACTTCAGTTCGTGGCTGATTGTTCCTATAAACTGGGGTAAAGAAAAGCTCTTAACCATGGACATATTAGTTTGACAATGGACACATGTGCCTCCAATTATTGAACACTATCAGATCAATTCCCTGAGTCCACTTACGTGGACACATCCATACAAATTTTACCACCATGACAGCTATTTTCTCACTGTAAAAATTCTGTCATCCAGGATCTTCTCTTGGAAAATCCCTCTGCCATACTATCAGCCTCCTTTTTTTATTGGTGAATTCTTTCTAGGGGTTACCATTCTTTGGAGAAAGCCAACCCACTATGCTTCCTTCCTTCCTGGCTATAATTCCAATTCTCTGGACTTTAATCTAAACAGGAAAATTCAGCTTCATTGAGATTAAATAATGTGTTATAAAGATAGCAAGTAGAAGATAATCTAAACAGGAAAATTCAGCTTCATTGAGATTAAATAATGTGTTATAAAGATAGCAAGTAGAAGAATCAGGATTTGAACTCAAATCCTCCATGATTATTTGATTTATATTAAAACCAATATGTTTAAATAAATCTGTATATCGTCATCATCATTATCAAAAATTCATTCTCATTTTGTTAGGTGAAGTTCTGATAGAAATGGTCTCATGTAAGATATTAATTTAGCTATTATATATTTCAAAATATTTAATTTTCTGGATATTATACATATGGCTACAATAACCACTTTTTGAAATGGAAAAAAGTGGTAAGATTTAAGATCATCTTCTATACACTCACAACAGCATCTTGGTTAAACTTCAGTAGTGTCCATGATGTTGAGATTAGATGGAGCCCACCCTGTCCCACATTGCTTTATTATCATCTATTAGATTTCTGCATTTTAAAAGATTTTTCAGGGGCAGCTCATTGGTGCAGTGGATAGAGCACCAGCCCTGAAATCAGGAGTAGTTGACTTCAAATCTGACCTCAAACACTTAACACCATCCTAACTGTGTGACCCTGGGCAAGTTACTTAACTCCAATTGCTTTAGGAGAAAAGAAGATTTTTATCACAAACAGCTTGAAAAGTATTTGGTAAGGTAATATCTAGTAAAAACACTGTTGTCGAGTTGTTTGTTGTTGCTATTGTTATTGTTGTTGGGTTTCTGGTTGTTGTTTAAAATGAATCAATGCTATACTGTACTAGGAGGTAGGAGCTGAATCTCTGATTCTGCTCCAGCTCCAACACAGTTAATGGTTCCGAGCCCGAGGACATTTTTGAGGTCTGTATTTGTAGTTTAGGGATTTGTTGTCTCTCAGGCCATGAAAGGTAGGGAGCCCTTGAGAATATAGTTCTAGTCAACATGTCTTGTCTTGCTATATATTTTGGAGGTGCTAAATATTTAATGCATGGTGATATAACGTAGAATTGCTATGTGAGTTGTTAGTGATAATAACAATAGTTTCTAAAACTATGGGAGATAATGGTCCCATTGCACTCACTGGTTAGACCACATTTGCAGAATTATGCTTTCCTTTGGAGCCACTTATAAGGAGAAAGAATAACAAACATGAGTTTGCCTGGAGAAGAGTGAGCAGGAGAGTGAGTGGTCTCTTAATACATGTCATGTAATGTCTCTTTACTGAGACCTTTTTCTCTCTCCTTTTCACTTTAGCCTACTTAGGAAATTAGTAGCAGCTGGGGGAAAGCACTGGGGTTAGTGTCTGCTAGGGGCTGAAGAAACAGGAAATGGGACCAGCAGAGGGGAGGTAATAATGTGGATCAGAAAATACAGACTTGTGTCAGGGACCTTTATTTTACTTCAGGGGAATCAGAGCAAAAGATGGGGAAATCTTGAGTCTTTTCATTGTCTCGTTTTAGAAAGTAGGCTTGCTAGAGATCTAGAGGATGCAGTGCTAGAGAAACTGGGGGGGGGAGGGAAGAGATAGATAGTGAAACATAGAGAGGGACAGGTGGGGAGGGAGGGAGGGAGGGAGGGAGAGAGAGAGAGAGAGAGAGAGAGAGAGAGAGAGAGAGAGAGAGAGAGAGAGAGAGAGAGAGAGAGAGAGAGAGAGGAGAGAGAGGAGAGAGAAGGAGAGAGGGAGAGAAGGAGGGAGGGAGAGAAGGAGGGAGAGAAGGAGGATGAGAGGGAGAGAAAGAAACAGGGGAGAGAGGGGGAAGGGGAAAGGAAAGGGAGGGAGGGAGAGAGGGAAGAAGGGAGGAAAAAAGCAGGGTGGATGAGAGAGAGAGAAAAGGAAGAGGGACAGGAAGAAGGAAAAGGAGAGGGAAGAGTAGCGAGACAGAGACAATGACAGAGAGATATACACATATATAGACAGAGACAGAAATACAGAGAGAGAAATAGAAGTAGAGAGGCAGAGAGAGACAAACAGAAACAGAGAGGAACTGCAATAACACATAGGGCAGAGAAGCTCTGGGTTGCAAGTGGTTCTGGGATTCACACATCTCCTTAAGAATATAGGCTTCCTATTCAAGAGTTTCTGTTTGCCCTTCCCCCACCCACCCCCCTGCCTCCCATTTTCAGAAACACTTTTCTAGAACCACATAAATGGTATCCTTGTAAGGGGAATCTGTCTTAACATACAGCAGAATCTTGAAGAAATTTCCTCAAGTTTCTTGGGGACCTAGAGGTGTATGGTCCAGAGTTAATACAGGATTGACAAGGCAGTCTCAAAAATGGAGTCACATTGGAAAGCCCTCTTCCTAAACAGGAAACATCCCTTCCCCATTCCCAATGTCAGCACCCTAAGACAAAGCCATGCTCGCTCTGTATCAGTGATGGCTCTGCATTGTTTGCTATTATTCTGTTGGTCTTGCTTGTGTTTGTTCTGTCAGATGGATGAACTTCACATTGTGAGTTCTTAAGTCCACGATGCAATGGTTTGTTTAGCATAATGATAATAAGAATAAGAATAGTGACTAATATTTGTATAGCTCTTGATGTATGCTAGGCACTGTGCTAAGAGCTTTATAATTATTATTTCCTTTGATCTTCAGTCCAAACCTGGGAAGTAGGTGCTATAATTATTATCTCTACTTTACATAGGGGGAAATATAAGTTAAGTGATTTGGCCAATGTCACACAGTCAGTAAGTGTCCCAGACCAGATTCAAACTCAATTTTTCCTGACTCTAGCCCTAGAATTTTATCCGCCACATCCCCTGGCTGCCTCGTGAAGTTTTTAGTGCAACAGTCTATCCAGCAAGAAAATGGCTACATCTTTAAAACACTGTGATGTTGGAGAGCATTAGACAGAGCTTTCATGGATAGCCACAGGACCGTGGAGGTGAATATTTCTCTAAGACTTACAGCTATATTTCTGGTGACTACTGCAGAATGGCAAAGGTGATCTGGAGGGTGCAACCTTCCAGTTCAAATATAAGATGTGAAGTCTCCAATGAACAATTTTTCAAAACTAAATAGAACTCTTAAAATATCCCCATCCATATTGCCCACATTATAACATGCAGCTGGATAGATGACCCATTTCTATATATGATAAACAAGAGCTGCAGATGGGCAATAAGCTGCTCCTAGAATTGAGTAGGAGGAAGAGATCAGGCTGGATTGCCTTTAAGAAACTGTGCAGCACTTACAATTATTCCAAATTGCTCACTGCTGCTAAAGCCTCTTTCTTTATTATCAAAATGCTCCCTGTAATACTCTAAATCATGGAGCGCCACAATTGTGAAAGAATCAAAATTATAAGAAACCCAAAGGATAATGGAGAGGCCCCCGGTTGGCACAAATGTGCTGTAGCATCTTGACGATGATGACTTGTATAAAAGACATCAAGGACAATTGTAACCGGAAAAGGAGGTGGCTGGGTCATGGAGTGAGAATGAGACACAATAGATGAAAATTAAAATACTCAGAAGAATGGCCCTAGTGTGATTAGCAGATTATTTGGGGAAGATTTATGGAAATAGAGGCATAAGACTTGGACAAGATGAGGTTTGAGGCAGGGAGAATTTCTACTGCTAGAGGGATCGCCCATTTCAATGACATGACAGACCCATTACTATTACTCCAACAATTTTCTCGAACAATATTCTGAAGAATACCACTTAATGAAAGAATTAAAAATATGAATCAGTTGCTGTTAAGTTCCCATTGATCAACTTGAAATTTTTCAATTGCTGTGAGTTGAGACTTCATTCACCCTAAGACTTGCTTATTCTTGGTTTCTCCTCTGTGTGGAATCATACGTAGTTCTTCCTAGCTTTTGCACAGTTCCTTCCAATGGACCTTGGGTGAACTGAGTAGCAGGAATGGTAGATTCGAAAGTATATCGAACGGAGAACTAAGAAACCTGAGTCAGAGTACGATGTAACTCACCAATTGTGGGATTTTGAGCAAGTGATTTCATCTTACTTAGTCTCAGTTTCCTCCTCTATTAAATGAAGGGTGATAGGTGATCTTGAAGATTTCTTTCAGCTCTAATAAGCTTCTATAACTTACTATTGTGAGATTTGATTCATCAGGGATGAGCATGAAGTTGACTGAATTTACCAATCAATTTATCCATTATAATTAGGGCCCTATTTCCCTATGGCCCAGTTATTCTTGTCCATGAACCATGGGTAAATGTCTCTGTCCTTCTTCATTTTATTATTCCTTTGACCTGCAACTAAATCCTGGCTTCTTTCAAAACTCAACTCAAACCCTGTCTTTTGCAGGATGCCCTTTGCTAATCCTTACAGCTATTAATGCCTTTTTCCTGAGAGCATCTTCCATCTACTTATTCTTTCTCTCTCCTTCCTTTCCTCCCTCTATCCCTTCCTCCCTCCCTTCCTCCCTCTCTCTCTCTCTCTCTCCCCACTCCCCATATATAGCTTCATTAATAACAAATTTATGCATATATGTATATATATCATCAATCTCTCTATCACTATCTATCTATCTATCTATCTATCTATCTATCTATCTATCTATCTATCTGTGTTTCTATCTCTTGCATGTACCTAGTGTTTTTTCATGGTGTATGTTCCTTAAGCACATGAGCTCCTAGAAGAAATGGCCTAATTTTGCCTTTTTTTTTTTTTTGTATTTCCAGTGCCAAGCATGGTGACTGGCACATATTAAGTGCTTAACAACTTGATTTTTCCTGACTGACCATTTGTTGTGTGACTGTGCCCCCTCAAAGAGCCATTTCTTCTCAGGAGCCCTTTACCACTGGTTTGATCACAGCATAACTGACTCTAAAATTTGATGTTTTATGCACAGCTCCATTAGGGCTGGCTCTCTTTCACCAATCACAAGCCTGGTTGTGGTTTCCAAGACTGGATTTCTTCTGTGGTGTTATTTGCTTTCACCCAATAACTCAAAGATTCCATGGTTCTAAGAACATTGGCATAACTAGGTTACTTTGGATTCATTTGAAATGGTCAAGTTTTATTTGATTATTAGGATAGGGTGATACTTCCTCCCCCCCCCCGAAAGATGCAAGCATTTGGGTGGTTATGATTATGTTCCAAAACTTAGGAGCACAAGATCTCACTGGGAGCCCAACATACTTCGAAAGAGCTTCTTTTTAAATGGAGAGCAGCAAATGTCAGATATAGATCTCTGCTTCTTGTGGGAACAAAATTGTTCAAAATTGAGGTCTGTAGATTTTCTGCCATAATAGTTCTATCCTGCCATTCTTTCCCCTTTCCTTCCATTCTCAGTTCAAGTTTTGTCTGTTTTTCACTAGAGCTTATCCCCAGGTAAAAAACATTCTTTTCTCTTTCTTGTTAAACATCATCTGTTCATGGCCAAGAGCTCTTTGTTCTCATAGATCGAGTCATACCCTGGAAAACCATCTCCTTGGGCTTCTTCCATATCTTCCTTTCTCTTCTCAAGTCCCAGCTTTCAATCAGGAGTAATGTCAAAAACACCACCTGTACCTTCAACTACTTTAGTTTCCTGCCCAGGGCTCCAGAGTCCCATGAGATTGATTCCAAGTTTCTTCTGGCAGTACCATTTGTTCCAACTTGAATCGGAAGAAGTGAGTAGCAGCTGTTTGTTTGGTTTGATTAATCTTTGGTGTTAGGATACCCAATCTGCCTCCCTCTCTACCCCTACCCCCAAAGACTCCTTCTCAAAGAGACCTCAGCTTATCTGCATATTCAGGTAAATCATACTAGACAAAATCTGATCATCCAACTCTTTCTCGTTATTAACTGTACCCTGGGAAGGGAGGGGCATGAACAAGGCTGCAAATTCTATTTCTGTGCCCATAATACAATCCTCACACCAGGGGATTGTTGACAAGTTGTGGATTGCCGGGGATGTCAAACCTCTGCTCTCATCCACTACCACTTTTCCTGTCAGACCACTTATAAAACAAGCCACCTGGGACTTGAGCTCCTCAATCAGCTGCTTTTGCTCCAAACACATCCCTGTACCACATATATTCATTGCATTTCCAATGGAGTCAGGTCCATGGCCCCAGGATGCCTTCACACCCCCAAATAGCTCTCCCGATGCTGCTAAAGAACATCTTTTCTCCTCTATCCCAATCAGTTTGGGAATAGAATCCCTCCCTCCCAGTGCCAGGTGATCTCCAGAGCCAGGAGATGGTGAGGGGAAATCTCTTACACAGCACATCTCAGGCCAAGGGACCCTAAGCTCCGACACTGGAAAGCACTCTACCATATCCTGAATCCATGCCCCGGGAAGATAGCACACCTCTTAATTGGGCCTGTCAGATCAATGTCTGTACCCTTCATCAGGTTGTTCTTGGTAATTACCACATGTCTCTTCCTCCTACGGCCAGTAATGGATTTTCTCTATTCTGTAGAACTCGGCGGATCGGTCTCGTTCTGTGGACGTGGGCTGCTGCTTGTCTTTCAGGTCTGAGACCGGCTCTCCCATTGACTACCTGCTGACCTTGGCTTCATCCAGCCAGCTCTCTAGGCCTTTATTTCCTTCTCTGTCAAAAGAAAAGGTTGGACTGGATGACCTCTAACGTCTCTTCCAGATGGAACACTTTTTGATTCAAAGAAGTTCTCCCATTTTGAATGAATTACTAATAAATATTTAATAACATTCCCCTAATTTAGGTTCAAGCATTTTTTTTATCTGCTTGTACCAGGCAGAGTCCTTTAAGGAGGAAATTTTTTTCTAACATCATAAACATAAATAAACACAATAAATTAAAAAAAAAACCTACAATAATAATTTTATATTCTGGCCCCAAACTACCTTTCCAGACTTATTATACATTATTTTCGTTCACATATTTTCCACTTCAGCAGAATTGGCCTGTTTGCTATTCTTCCTATGTTTCCTTCTTTCTTCCATCTCTGAACTTTGGAGCAGGCTATCTCCTGTGACTAGCACACAGATCCTCCTTTCCTCAGCCTCTCAGAAGCATTTGTTAAGTTGTTTCACTTATGTCCAATTCTTCATGACCCCTTTTGGGGTTTTCCTGGCAAACATCCTAGAGTGGTTGGTCGTTTCCTTCTCCAGTTCATTTATAGATGAGGAAACTGAGGCAAACAGGATTAAATGACTTGCCCAGGGTCACTAGCTAGTAAGTGTCTGAGGCTGGATTTGAACCCAGATCTTCTTGACTGCAGGTTTGCTACTCTATTTACTGCACCATCTAGCTGTCCTGTTAAAAGCTTTAGTTTTCTTCAAAGTACTTAGCATAATGCCTGGACATAGTAGGTCCCTCACAATGTTTTTTTTTTTTTTTTGACTGAATGACTCAAAGTCCAAGTGCTGCCTCCAAATAAGACCTTCTCTGATTCCCTACTGGCTCCTCTCCAAAATCACCTTTTATTTAGTTCATACATATTTTCAAACAATATAATTTCCTTGAGGGTGGAGTCTTTGATTTTTGTATATATTCTTGATTTCTTAACCCACAGCATGCAGGAGGCACTTAATGAGTGCATATTGTTTGATAACTGCCATCTGTGTAGCACTGTGAAGCAGTTTATGCATGTTAACTCCATTGAGCATCAAAAAACAAACCTTGTGAAATCGATGCTAGAACTATTGTTATTCTCATTTTGCAGATGAGAAAATTGAGGCACAGGAAAGTAAGTGAATTGTCTATGATCTTAAGATCTACAAAGTGCCAGTGGAGAAACTGAAGCCTATATTGTCCTGAATTCAAGTAAGCATTCTGTCCATTCAATGCAATGTCTCTCATGTAAAAATTATAGTTAATTCTTTCCATAAATGTTGATTGAACATCTACCAAACATAAAATGGAGAGCAGCAAATGTCAGATATAGATCTCTGCTTCTCATAGGAACAAAATTGTTCAAAATTGAGGTCTGATTTATTTTTTTCTGTAAGACATCTATAGGTCAGAATATGGTAGACCCCAATGATTTCTTTCCATTTCTTAAAAGGTTATCACCTCCTTTCCTTCCCCCCTTCTTTCTTTCCATTCTTGCTTTTTTATTTCCTCTTCCTTCCTTCCTTTTTTCCTCCCTCCTTCCCTCTCTCCATCCCTCCCTCCCTCCTTCCCTCTCTTCTTCCTTCCTTTCCCTTCCCTTTCCTTTCTCCTTCCCTTCCTTCCTTCTCTCCTTCCTTCCTTCCTTTCTTCCTTCCTTCCTTCCTTGCTCCCTCCCTCCCTCCATTCCTTTATTATTGATGTCCCTCTTTCCTTCTTCCCTTCCTTCCTTTCTCCCTCTTTCTCTCCTTTCCTTCCTTCCTTCCTTTATATATGTTTTATTTTAACATTTTTATTCATATAGATATTGCTGCATCACAATAGGAATTTTCAACAAGGTTGCAACAAAGTCCATGGCAAAGTCCATTCCCTGACAATAGGCAAGCAAAATGGCTGCTTCCCCTTTCTGGATTGATTTCAAACCTGAGTTGACACCCTACTCTTTACAATTTCTGCATCATGATGTCTTTGATCCCTGTTGCTTCTTTCATCAGAGTAAGGGGTCCCCCTCAAAATGATTGTTTCTAAAATGCAGAAAGGACTTTGGGGTTGGGAATACCAGAAAGCAAAGGGAAAAACCTACTTGGGGGAATCAGGGCCCTGACACTGGGCTGGCTAACATAAGCCCAATGCAGGGTCATATTTGCAGGCACACTTTGGTTATTTGAGGAGCTGCCTAGGTGGGAATCTAGCTGAGATTTTACTTTATAGGGCATAGGGAAACAGTCTGACTTCTTTCTTGAACTTCTCTTACATATTTCCACTTTCTAATGGTATATGCATTCTCCCTTTGTTACCGCATGCAGATTCACAGTTGACATGAGTAGGTTCTTTGAAAATCATCTTGAATGGTAATAAATGACTTTATAATTCTGTCATGTGCAAATAATGAGAAGCTATAGGGAAGCAGTCCACAGGGGCCTGGAAGAAGGAGGGTTGGTTTGTACTTGGACAGTGGTAACCAGCTCTTTCAAGGATGAGGACCTTTTTTTTTTTTTTTTTTTAAATTCAAAGCAATACTCAGACACTTGCCTGGCAGGAGGGATTTCACGATCATGAAGGCGGTTTCCCCAGGGCGATGCTTATTCATTGCTCTCTGGATCAGCTGACCCCTATGATTTCTCCAAAGGTGGGGAAACAGCTACATAATTTGTGGTAATGGGGCACTCTCCTGTGAATAATAATAATAAAAATAAAATTAAAAGCAATGCTCAGGCCCCACATAATCAGAGATGAAAATTAGTCACTACCCAATGATTGAGATAATAAATAATGACATATAGAATGTATTATATGATAATAACATAACAATGACAAAAAAATCTTCTCATGTTTTAAATGCATTTGTATTTTATTTAACATATCAGTATCTACATTCCTTTGCAGAATAATAATCTAAATCCATGACAGATAGTGTAGCATAGTAGCGAGAGAGTTAGACTTGGAGTCAGGAAGTCCTGAGTTCAAAGTCTGTTTCTGTCACTTTCTATACGATTATGGAAAAATCCCTTAATTTCTCTGAACCTCCATTTTCTCATCTGTGAAATGGAGATAATAGCCATAGCAGCTAGATCACAAGACTAGCATGAGGCTCAAATAAGTCAATATACATAAAGCTCATTTCAAATCATAAAGTGCTACAAAACTGTTGATGATTAGTATATGGGGAGATGTTGCTTATTGAGTTCACAGAGACAGGTTTTCTTATTCATGGATTCTCAAATGGGATCCCATTTAATGCTTCTACACTTCCTTCTCTCTAAGAGTCCCTTAGTTGGAAACTGCTTAGATTATATACTGGATTGTTTAGCAGAAACTTGACCATCATATATCAACTGCTCAATAAATCTCAATTATATGCCAGGTCCTGTGCTAGACAAGCATAGATCAAATGGAACCGTTTCTGTTCTTCCCAAAGCTTACGTGACTTCAGGACAAAAAGATATATACATATAAGTATACACAAGAGAAGCTTATTCATATTATTACAATTATAATAACAAATAAAAGTAGCTAGGATTAATACAATGCCTTAAGTTTTCCAAAGTACTTTTCCTATGTCCATTTAATCTTTTAAACAACTTGATGAAGTAGTCACCAAAACTATCCTAATCTTACAGAGGAGGAAACTGAGGAAAACAGTCACATAACTAATAAGCATCTGAGGCAAGATTTTAATTTGAAATTCCCTGATTCTGAATCTAGCACTCCATTCTGTACCACCTCTTTGTCTCAAAATACATACAACAAATACAAAATCATTTTTTTGAAGGGCAGACACTAGTCGGGTGAGGGAGATGAGAAAAGACTTCATGCAGGAGGTCTGTTAGAAGCTAGAGATTCTAAGATGCATAAACAGAACTTTCCAGGCACGAGGGATAGCACATGCAAGGACACAGTGATGAAAGATGGAAGGTCTTATAGGAGGAGCAACAAGAAAGCCCAGGTCTGCTGGTGGATGGGGAGTCATGGTACCAGTGGTTTCTGGGAATAACTTCAGAGAGATTTCCTTCCTTTTCTGAAATCTGACAACTGCTCTGGAGGGAGAGAGTGTGTACAGAGACACGGGGGCAAGTAGAGGAAAGTATATGGTCATTATCAGATCTAATGTAATTTAAAAAAAAAATTATGAAAATGAACATGTACCAACACAGGCAGATGCCTTTTTAATCTGTCAGCATATTCTTTGCATTCAGGCATAAACATTATTATCACACTCAGTGTGTTCCTGCAAAAATTATCAAAGTCCTCAAAATGTAGCCTCTGTGGTTTTGAATTGAAGATGAATTTCGGGTGCCACAATGTGCAAACAAGCTAAGGAGGGGAGGGGGAGGTGACAATCAGACTTTTCATTTTTCCAGATGATTAGCTAAGGTTTCCCTCACTAACATTGGATGAAAAAGGGTAAATATTTTGTATTGAGTAAAATACAGCCTTGTGGCACATCCTTGGCCTTGATAAAATTTTCCACTGTAATTCACATAAAATATTAACTGGTGATGAAAAGGAGACACCAGGAAGGGGCCCCGGCATCATTTCCGAGATTTCCGAGATTAATCACGGCATCCTGAACTCTTGTCATTGGGTGTTCGGGGGCATGTTGGGGAAGGGGCATTAACGCCAGCCTCTTGGTATTTATAGCCTTGACCTTTGCATTATAGCCGCCTGCTCTGAGGCGCAGTTATTTCTAATTGCTTTATGTGCCCATGGAGATCCTCTTTTGGCTCTGTTAGTTATATACAGTACCGAAGCACATATGTTTGCCCAATGAATCTTTCACTGACTTGATATTTATGGCAGCATTGGAATATGAGGGGTGGGAATGTTGCATTTTGGGGGGGACGCGTGTGCGTTGTGTGTTTGTGGAAATGGTTTCTGCTGTCTGCATAGCTATATACTTAATGAGGTGACAGGAAGAATTAAAAGTGACAGATTGTTTTGACGGCACTGGGGTCCTGAGAGATATATTCTCCTCTAATACAACTCAATAAACCCAGCTTGTGTGAAGCTCTGTGGGTGTGATTCATGGCTGCAGCAGGGCTACTCACGGAGCTTTAATGAGAGATGGTCTTGGGCCAGGCTTTGGGGAATTGGGACTGCTGTCAGAGGGTGGAGAAGCAACGTGCTCCTGGATGGCTCCAGAAATTCACCAGGACCAGTTAAGTTGCAAAGACAAGGTACAATTGTGGATTTTTTAACCTGGATTCCATGGACTCATTTGATTTTTTTTGATAATTGTATGATGGTATAATTGGTTTTTTTTGTAATCCTATGCTTTGTATTTTATGCATTTAAAAACATGATCCTGAAAAGGGGTTCGTGGGCTTCATGACTGCCAAAAGGGTCAGTGAAACAACATTCTCAATAACCATGAGATTACTTTAACACTTATTTGGAGTTGAATAGGCTGCTAGTGGAGCCACATGATTTCAGCCAACTCAACAACACCAAGTTTAATAACTGAAATAAGATCCATTATTCACTGCCCCATTGCATCTCAACCACCACCACAATTAACCACTGAATTTTTCAATTAAGTCACCCAATTAAATTTTACTCTAAATACTATGGCAGGAAATTATGTTAATACATTTTAGAAACATTTTTCAATAACTAGAGTTGGAACAAATAAATAAAAAGATGATTTTTCTGAGCATTTATATATGCATATGTATGTAGATAGAAAAAATAGAGAAAGAAAGAGAGAAAGAGAAAAAGAAAGGAAGGAAGGAAGGAAAGAAGGAAGAAAAGAAAAGAAAAGAAAAGAAAACTAGGGACTACTTAAGAACCATTCTCCTAGAAAGAACCAAGTTGATTTTGGTCTAGTGTAGACTCAAATTTCATCAGTGATGACTTTTTCCCCATTGTATTACCTGCTTACACAAACACTAATGGGTTTTGAGAAATCCTCATTTTCCCAGGGATTACATAGATTGGACAGTACTTCTAAAATGAACATCTAGATGTACAGGGTTTGGGAGAGCCATAGTGACTCTTACAAATGTCAATAGGGAATGGTATACCTATGCTGCAATTACTTTGATAAGTTTGGACACACTCTTTGCTTCTCATTTGCTGTTCATTATTTAACATTAGTACAAAACGAATTAGCCTTTCCTGGTAAAGTACAGACAAGTAATCCAACTGGATTACTGCTATTGGCCACAATTGCCATGGTTTGGGTGCATGGGCTCAGCCGTTCCCTGCCCAAACAATGTTCTGCCGTGTCAGACACATAATCTTTCTCTACTTTAGCTGGGCGAAAGCTCGTTCTGTTGGACATTTTGCAAGAAGCCCATAGCTTTTCCTGGGCTCTCTCAAAGTGTTTTGATAGATGCCTCCTCCAGGCATTTTTGCTCGAGAAATAGAATCTTTCCTGAGTAGACACAGCCTTATTTTCTTTCTGTCAAATTTCCCTAACATTTGAACTGGGAGGTGTGGCAGCTGTGAAGCACAGACCAATTTTCTGGTTTACTCTCAGCTTAATTTGCCACAGTATCCCATTCCTAAGCATCCTGGTTACTCAAGGTCTTCCTATCATAGACAAGTAATCTTTTGAAGTGCTTCTTATCTCTGGAGCCCCCGTCGTGAGCCCTGAACCCAATTATGTACTTTCTCATGATCATATTTTGATTTATCGGGTACAGATTTAAAATGAAAGATCAAGAAATAACTGAACCAGAGTAATTTCAGATGTCAAGAACTAGTTATTCTTACAACAAGTTCCCAGGTCTTGACAATGTCGGCTGTTCACTGTTTGGTTTGATTCCTCCTGAGGAGGGGAAACAGGGGACCAAGGGGTTTAAAGTGACTTTGTACTGAAGAAGCAACATATGCTTTTGAGCCCTGCAGCTGACATTGGTTCTGTTGTAGTTTTTTATTTTTTTTTCTTGAGAAACCTGCAGAGGTATTACTGCCTGTCACCACCCGTGGGCTTCTATTTAAGCAATAGCCTAGAGGAATCTAAATGGGGTAAGGAAGGGGATAGAAAGTGAGGTGAAAAACCTAGGGATAGAAAGACTCATGACAAAAGTCTCCTGTGAAAAGGAAATCATTACTCCAACACAACATTTTTTTTTACCAACATTCTGAAATGTAAAAAGAGCTTCCCTTGTCCCAGTTTCAATCATTTTCTTTCTTCCTTCAAAAGAAAAAAAAAAAAATACTAGGCAAACAACCTAGTCCAGAGATATACAACAAGTCTCCTAAATCAGCACTCTATTGAGGAAATTTAAAACAATTCTGAGGAACTCATGTATCTAGGATAAACTCTGAGTTAGCCTAGAAGATAGATCCCTCTACACAATCAGTTTGGATTAAGGTATAAGCAAGTATTTTCTATATTTATTGTCTTCTATTGATGGTAGCGGTCATTTGGGTGAAAGGTAATGATTTTATTCTGTTTAAATGACCTAACATATTGTGCACTGTTAATTTTTATTATTCTGTTCTGTGCCATTTTATAGCAATGATAAAGGTTAGTAAAATTAAAAACTCATCCACTGAGATATGACTTACTTTTTGGTGGCAAAAAAGAAGTGATAATGTTAAAACTAAACACCCATGATTCTTGTTACTCTTAGAGATCAAGCAACTGGCCTCTTCTGTGGAACATGAGTAAACCTTGTATAAAAATAGTTATTTGGGGGTCACTAAAGTTTTGATGTTACTTAGCCAGCAGGCTGGTATTTTTATGTAGAGAGACTTGGCTTCTATCTTAAAGAAAATAAATTAGAGAGCTCTGAATAAATTTGTACCGTGCCCCTGAGTGTGTTAGTCCTGAACATATGCCAAAATAAGATTCCTCACTGACCTTTGCTGAAGCCCAACTTAAGACTTCCGATGAATTTGGAACTTGGTAAGAAGTAAACTTCTTACCATTACCACCGATCTTTGTAATGTGTTTTAACTTTCAGAAAGGAAATCAACAGCCTAGGGATCATAGGATTCAAAATCGTAATGGCCCTTGGAAAATATTATGCTAAGCAAAAGGTTAAATTGGCTGAAGGTTGTGGAATGAGAAAGTAGGCACTGAAAATTCCAGGCTAGCATTTGGAATTGTGCCCAAAGAGTCATAAAATTGTTCATATCCTTTGATTCAACAATATCACTGCTAGGTCTATATCCCAAAACCATCCGAAAAAGGGAAAATGTCTCATTTGTACAAAACATATTTATAGCAACTCTTTTTGTGGTGGCTAAGAAGTGAAAAATCAAAGGGGTGTCCATCAACTGGACAATGGCTAGACAAAATATTGTATATGATTGTAATGGAATACTATTGTACTATAAGAAATGACAAGCAGGGTGATTTCTGAAAAACCTGGAAAGATTTATATTAACTGATGCATAATGAAGAGAATGGTACCAGAATAGTGTAAATTGTAACAGCAATATTGCTCAATGAAAGACTATGAATAATTTGGCTATTTTCAGCAATAGATCCAAGAAATGATCCAAGAAAACCTAAAAGGATTAGTGATGACACATATTATTTGTCTCCAGAGAAAAGACTGATATTAATTCAATAGAAGCTAAAGTATGCTATTTTCATTTTATTTCTTTTATTTTTTAATTTGAGTTTTCTTGTATAAAGTGACTAATATGGAAATGTTTTGCATAATTGCACATGGTTAACCCATTTCTGATTACTTAACAGGGAGGGGATAGAATAGAAGGGGGGGAGGATCGCAATATTGGGAACTCAGAACTTTAGATAAAAATGTTTTAAAAAGAGTCCCTTCTTAGAGAGTCACTGGCTACCATCAACAACCATGAGATGCTATTACTTTGATAAGTTTGGAGAAGAGAAGTTAGTATCATGATCTTAGAATTATAACCTTTTCCCCTAAAGGTTAGAGATGTATGTCTTTGGTAAATCTTAGTGCACCTATTCAGTGAGAGGAATTATGTCCCATCCCCTGAAGATAAGAGAAGTTCCTTTTTGAAATCAGTGTATTTAAAATATCTTTTTTTCTAAAGTTGCTTGAGCAAACCAGACATTGATAAATATGAGTAATGTCAAATTTTTCACCAGAATCCTTAATGGTTTGACTGACCTTAGGTACAGTATATTGTTTCTCCTTCAATGATCATTTATGATTCATTTTTTTTTTATTCAGAAAGATTCACCTTTTTTCTTAGATTTTAGTGTGAATTGTACTCTTGGTATTAGTATTTGCCTCAAGGACAATGTGATTAGCAGTTTCTTCTCTTCCATTGTTTTCCTTAGTACAAAAGCCTTCTTAGATTTCAATAGAATTGATGGAATGGCTGGATCATGACAGACACTAACTTCCTTTCGATATTCCCAGTGTTATGAGAAAGACACACAGAAAGCCATAGAGACCATAGTTTATATTTTCAATGGGTTTTAGTGCTATGAAATCAATGACTTCTTTAGAAACCTTTGAAATTATGAGAAAAATGATCTTTGAAAAAATCCATCAGACTTTAGAACATAGAACTAGAAGAGACCTCGTTCTTGTTTTTTGTTGTTCATTTATATCCGACTCTTCATGATCCCATTTGGAATTTCATCAGCTAAGATATTGGAATGGATTGCCATTTCCTTCTCCAGTTTTTTTTGTTTGTTTGTTTGTTTTGTTTTGTTTTGTTTTGTTTTTTTTACAGATCAGGAACTGAGACAACAAGGTGCAGTGGTTTGCCCAGGTCACACATCCAGTAAGTATCTGAGGCTGGATCTGAACTCATGAATATGAGTCTTCCCCATTCCAAGCTTCTTGGTCTATCCACTGAATGACCAGCTGTCCCATAAGAGACCTTAGAGAGCATCTGATCCAATTCTGTCATTTCACAGATGACAAAATGAAGCCTAAAGAAGGAGAATCACTTGCTTAGAGTGAATGTTCAGTGTTCTGCTGACTCTGCCAGTGATGACTCTCTGCCTGTATATTATGGACAGTATTTTTATTAGAAGCTGCTCCTTTAATTTCTGTGACATGTAGTGATTTGGTCTCACTGGCTAGGGCCTTGTCTTTGGCCATTATGGATGTCAAATCTAGTTTACTCAGGAGGCTCTCCTGGAAGGCTTCATAATGAACTCTCTATACAAGGTGATCCTGCGACATGTCATCTAACAAATCCCTAAAGACAGGTGCACAGCTCCCCTCTGTCAGCAGCAACACCCTCCTGCAGCCATCACACGCTCTCTCAGAACTTTGGGCCACCTTGAAGATCACGCGGGGTGGCTGAAGAAACACTTCCACACAAATGGTCATTGATGGAAGAACGCTCCCCACCAGTAAAACACAGACATCTAAAGCATTTTCTACCAAAGAAAAATGGCTCCTCTTAATCTCCCATTCTTATAAAACTTACCATCTCAAGGTTCCCATCATGATTGGCTCTTTGTGGCCATCTCTGTGTACGTTCCCCCTTGTTAAAGATCTCTTCCCAAATTCCAGTTCCCATCCCACTCCCCACATCCCAACCCCCCATCTTATTTCTTCAGAACGAGCACTAAATCAGAATCCATATCCTGATTCCCGTAGGCAGCTGACACATTGATATTCTTGCTGGAAGATGGCCTTTGCCAAACTTGACATTGCTCAGATTTATAGACAGCAAATTATTGATCATGTAACTGTATGGGTCTAAATGATCATCCTAGAGAGAGGGGCACTGCAAATTCAGTGCTTCCAATACAAAATTTATTTCACCTCTGAAATGTTTTAATTGTTCTTAAAAACCCTGCTTTTGAGTGATCTAGACAATGTGGTGGTTCTCTTACACAAGAGGCAGCTAAGTGATGCAATTGATAGAATGTTGAAGACCTGAGTTCAAATCCAGTTTCACTTACTAGCTGGGTGACTCTGGATAAGCCCCTTTATATCTGTCGCTTTCCATTTATTTTACTACAAATGAGGTTGATAATATCATCTACCTCTCTGGGATGTTATGAAGATCAAATGAGAAAATATTTGTAAAGTGCTTTTTAACACTTAAAGGGCTATAATAATGACAATATTAATATTTGTTAGTAGTAAGATATATTAATAATCAATTATGAACACCTAGCATTATTATTCATGCTTTAATGGATTTATGATTTCATGCATGCAAGGGCTGCCTTCAACAAGGCAGATGTATGAATAGATCCCAAGCCAAGCCCCATTTGGGCATTTTTTGGGTCCTGATTGACTCAGGTTGAATATAAATAGCAGTTATTTCTGCTTTGACCAGAAACCTGAGGGTCTTCCTTCTCAGATTAATTTATTTCTGTACTTAGATTCTTTTTTTTAGACTAGGTAAAAGGGGAGATTCTTTGGCTCAGTTGTTACCTAACTTTAATCACTGAATGGTTGTCTGAGACCTTTTGAAGGACTTAACTTAAAAAGGTCAACTTCTTCCATTTCATGAAGGGTCAATGCCTGTCATCTTGATCTATACCTTTCCACTGGACCCAGATGGGTTCTAGAGGGGAAAGTGAGGCGGGTGACCTTGCCCAGCCCTCCCTCACTTAAAACCAATTCACTTGCATGTCACGGTATCACATCCCTGATGTCTTGGTCCTCTTTGAAGGATAAATTCAGATCACTACTAATTTACTGCTTCTCCTGTGTAGCTCCCAACAACAGTGACCTCCCATAAATCCTCCCCTGATTCCACCCATTATTCTGTGGGTGGGTTGGGTTACACCCAATATTATGTGATTCTTCCTCTAGAATTCTTAAAATTGTACAGATATTAATGGACTACACCACTAGACAAGTCCACTAGCTAGCCCTCACTCTTACTACATGGTCACTCCATCTATAATTTCAGCAACATATCTTTCTGGTGTCATTTTTAATGCCATTACATTTGTGCAATTTTTTTTGATAACACAATGCAGTTTATTGCTTCTGTTATTGACGTTTGGATGACTCATAGCTTTTTTTTTCCTTTGGAGACTATAATATTTCATGATTTGTAGTCATATAATATCATTAGAAGAATATTGCTGTTAAAAATAAGGACCTTCATTTCAGGGAGAAGGTTGGAGTAGGGGTGGAGAGGTCATTTAAAGCACTATTTGATTTCCCAAAGGCCTTCAGTTTACTGACTTTCTCCTATTAAATTCTAATTCTACCTTATTGTTGGTGTGTGGGATCTATCTAAGATAGATACTAACATTTTAGGTCTTTGAGTTGGCCAATCTCCTATATCTCAGAGCCTAGACAATAGACAGTCTTCATTTACTTGGTTCTTATATGGCTTGATAGTTCCAACTCTAGAATGATCCTTAATTTTATTTAGGATGCACAAGGATAGAACATTAAGCCCAGAACCAAGAAAGTCAAGTTCAAATCTGGCTTTAGACACTTATTGATCTCATGGGCCTGGATAAGTAATTTTGCTTTTATCTTTTTCATCTGAAAATGAGAATAACAATAATTCCCGGTTCCCAATATTGCTGTGAGAATAAAATGAGATTATTTGTAAATTGCTTTGCAAACCTTAAAGCACAATATAAAAGCATAAAATAAAAAACTATCATCATCAATTATCATCACTGTCATCACATTATCCCTTACAAACAATAAGATATTAAAATAAGAGAAAATTTGGGGAAGGCTTCAGTAATTTTTTGATATGTTAAATTCAAATAATGAATTAATCACCTATTACACATAAAGTTCTTTTCAAATTGATTGGGAATCAAAGATAAAAAATATTTGAAAAAGTGGGGCAGCTAGATGGTAGAGAGAGTCCTGAAGTCAGAAAGATCTGAGTTCAAATGTGGCCTCAGACACTTAATACTTCTTAGCTATGAGTCACTTGACTCAAATTGCCTCAGCCAAAAAAAAAAAAAAAAAATATTTGAATAAGAAAAAGAGAGTGTAGACCTAGTATACACAGTGTCATTCTGGGTTCTGCATCTATATTTATAGTAGTTACCAGCATGCTATAGGCCCTGCTGTGACTCTCAATGCCTACTATGTTCTTCGACAAAAAGACAAAGTTGAGGCACTTAGTAGCTTATTGCAAAAACACAGTCCATGTGAGGGACTTGCTAATCTGGGGATGCTTCCCCTATTGTCAAACAGTATTAGAAAGGTAAAGATGGACTCACTGCTAGTATGTCATTGTGAACAGAAACAACTGGTTCTTCCTATTGAAACTTCATCGGTATAATGTTGGAGTTTAGACACAAAATGTCAGAAAGTACCAAGACAGCACCTGTTTTCTATTAGGGAACAATGTCATCTTCAGGAAGGAATACCTTGTAAACTAATAAACCAAACTTTATTGTCATCTCCAGAGTCGGGAAGTTCTGAAATGCCCCTGATGGCTGTGTCTTTCTAATTTGTATGGATTTCAAGCTGTCCATGAAACTCTTTCCACATATCCTCTGATCCATTCAACTGGTATTCCTATCAAAACAGAAATAAGGTTCATTAAGAACAAGGAATGGCTTGTTTCTAATGAACCCATGCTCGATTGTAATGCCTTTCTTCGTTTGTGCTCACAAACCATACTGTAATAATGAAGCCCAAAATTTCACCAAGAAATAGATTTTTTTTTTGCTTTAAAAAAATTGAATAACATTTCCCCATCTCCAAGTCCTTAAATACCTCTCCCATTCTCCATAATTCCTTAGAGATAGATGGAAATAGTCCAGCAATCACATCTTCTTGGGATTCATTTACTCTCAACGCCTGAATGCCTTTAATACTATCTACTTATGTCTCATTTGGGTATTAGTAAGCTGCTAGGATATGGTTCAAATAAGGCCAAAGGAATGAGATGGAGCATGGGGAAGTATCGTAGACTTGAATCATGAAAGGCCTATTTAGAATCCTGGCTTCAACACTTCCTGGCTGAATCAGTGTAGGTAATTCATTTAACCTTTCCAAGCTTCAGTTTCCCCATCTGTAAAATGTGGGAAATGTTCCTCTCACTATGTACTTAACACATTTGTTGGGAAGAAAGTGCAGTTCTAGAACTGTTAAGCATGTTTATTATTATTCTAAAATGGAGTTTGTAAAGGTTGGTTCACTTTAATGAATGAATTTTTAAAAGTTCCCTAATGAGCCTTCTACCAAGTTACTATTCTCTGTACTTGGACTTATGAAGAGCATTTGGTTACTGTTTTATAATCTTTGCACTCATCCCTTCTCTGATGTGTACTATCTATGTGACCTTAGACAAGTGACTTTATATCTCTGTGCCTCATTTTCCTTATCTGCAAAATGAAAGGGTAGCCTCTAAAGTTTTTTTCCCCCCGAAATCCAGACAGATGATGCTATGATCTTGGGTTTTAAGTTCCTATTTACCATTTTGTTTTGACTTCTATTATGATGATCAATTTCCTCAGTAAAAATTGTTGAGTCTATTCTATTTATTTTCCCTTGTCTGGGATCATATTTCTATCCCTTGATCTTCCTTTTGTTCCTAATGGAGTTAAAAACCAAACTGTCTATTGTTGTTATTGCTTTTTTGGAGTCATTACAGTCATGCTCTCTTATACTTTAGACTAAATAATGTTTATGCTTCCTTTCTACTCTAAATCTCTGAGCCCATGTACACTCTTCATTCTATTCTTACAAGATCATGTCCCACTTGGTAGTTATCTTCAGTCACTGCCTTCAATTCCATTCCTTATGCATGTTCTTTTAAAATCTGAGTTCAGAGGTAAATTCTCTCCCCCAGTCACATCTCCCTTTTTATGTAATAGAACCACTGTTACTTGGTCTCTCTATTTTTTTTTTCTTGAAAGTCTTCTAAGTCTCCTAGTCTGACTTCTGTCTTAAAGACTCAGGCTATAGGATTTGACCTATTATATTTCAGAACTCTTTGAAAACCATTCATCAAAAATCTAGGGCAATGTATCTGGATCTAAACTATATCAAAGCCCAGTCATATATCTAAACTCTCCATGGACTTTTCATGCCTTGCACCCTAGTCTCAGCTTAGCATCTCTCAGCATCTGAAGGAATGGAGATGGAAAAGCTGAGAAAAGAAAGGAGATGGAGATCCACAAGATAGGATGTAGCAATGGGAGGAAAATAAAATATAATTTCAGATGATTGGAAGAGACTGGGTAAGAAAGAGAAATAGGAGCTAAAGGAGGGTTTCATTTTAATTTTATGGTTTTTAAAAAGAAAGAACCATTGGTAGGTAGAATATTATGAAGTAGTAAAAATTTTATTACAGACCAACAATTAAGGAAATGGTCTATCTTTTTAACAATGCACTGATTCCAGCTAATTCTAATAGACTTGTGACGGAGAGAGCCATCTGCATCCAGAAAGAGACTATAGGAACTGAATGTGAATCATAACATAGTGTTTTCACCTTTTTTGTTGTTTGCTTTCTTCTTTCTTTCTTCTTTTTTTTCCATTTTTGATCTGATTTTTCTTGAGCAGCATGATAAATGTAGAAATATGTAAAGAAGAATTGCACTTGTTTAACATATATTTGATTACTTGCTATCTAGGGGTCAGAGGTGGGAGAATGGAGGGAGAAAAATTTGTAACACATGGTTTTGCAAAAGTGAATGTTGAAAACTATCTTTTCATTTATTTTGAAAATAAAAAGGTATTATAAAAAAAAAGAAATATGGTCTAAAGTCTATATCTAACTCTGCCCTACCTTTTCATTATCTTTCCCGTGGTGTGGTCACTACATCTTAAACTTACCATCATTTTCATTTTACTAACCATTTGCTACCTGTGTAACCCTGGGCAAATCTTATAATATCCTTGGGTTTTGGTTTCATCATCTGTGAAAGGAGTCAGATAGATGACCTCTGCCTTTCCTTCTAGCTCTGTCTCTGATCCTAAGACCTTATTTATTGTCCAAATTTTTTAAAAAAAGAAAGGATCCCCTTCAGAAAAGTTCTGTCCCTTCCTCTACTTTCTGAAAGAAAATAAATATCAATTGAAATTAAGAATTTATCAGCTACTCAACTTTTAACACAGAGAGAACTACAGTAAATATTGCTCATGCTTCATTTAAAAAGAGAACCGATAACATAATGGGTGATGTCTTGACTTGGGTGTGAATCAATTTAATTGAGGCAGAGTTAAACAAAATCATCAGCCACACAGTTTCTTCTAGCTTCTGGTGACAAGACAAAAGTCAGGTCAGTAAATACTCATTAAGTCAAAGTCAACCTCTACTTCTCATCATAAATTTATCATGGCTCTGTTCCAACTTTGTGATCTTTGTTAGGAACTCATTATCTCTTATCTTTGTTTGACCCAATGACCCATAATACATTCCCACTATAATCTTGTCTCTGTTTCTTTTTCCTTTTTCCTTCACATAAATGTTGTCCCTCAGAATTTTCCATCCTGTTTCTAAATTTCCATATAGGTACCTATCTATTTGACATAATAAACTGTCCCACCGGTCATTTGCTTTGACCTGTCTTTTTTGAACAATTTATACAGCATTTTGCTCTTTCACTGTATGTCAGTCACAGGACATATTGTACCAAGTCCCTGTATGACTTGGAATTCACTTTATCACATTTTTACTCACCTCACTTTATTAGCCATATTCCATATATTACTGTATACATGGAAGTACAAAATTTCCAAGTTAGAAGCTAGGGAATAATCCTTGAACGATATTGTCTAAAACAGATCTAACACATAACGCGTACTTTGCTTCAACATTTCAGTAAAAGAGGTTTACTGTTACCCAGTATTTCTTGCATTTTTGGGAGTACAAAATTTCCAAGTTGGAAGCCAGGAAATAACTCTTGAACAATATTGTCTAAAACAGATTTAACACATAGAGTACTTTGCTTGAACACTTCAGTGAAAGCGGTTACGTTACCCAGTACTTCTTGCACTTTAGGACAGCTAGTCATCAAAACATTTTTCCTTATGTTGTTCTTTGTGACTTTCAGATGCTCATTCTCATGAGCATCATCTATGTTCCATGTTCATTGCCCCTTACTAATTGCTGAGTATCACTACTGCTATTTTTTTCCCCTCTAGCTTAGGAATTTTTGAAATCTAATCTAGTTGAATGAATATTTGAAAAGATATTACTACATGCTGAACACAGTGCTTAGTGATTAAGCCATGAGTACAAAATAAAAGCATCCCTACCCTCAATGAGAAGATGTATTCATAGGGTGAAAAAAACAAAGCTAAGAAGGGTGGTGGTCAAGGAAAAGGAAAGTCATCAGGAGGATGAGAAGAACCATGTAGAAGTACTGGTGTATACTAGTCCTAGGAGGGAAGACTGAAATTATCTAATAATGGTTCCAGAACTAGAAGAAGGAAGGAGGAAGGTTGTTGGAGGGTATCAAGCGGAAGCAAAGTGAAGGCAGCTAGCAACAGTATGACCAAAAACTAAATTGAAGTATGACTGGAGTTGGACCCAAATGCAATGAGTGATGGATGGTAACCACCAATTATATCTGGGTCCTTTCCTCCATTCCCTTCACTTCTTATTTTATGCTCAATTTAAAATAAGGCAGCCTCCACAAAAAAAGTAACTTCCTAAGTCTCATTAGTTATGTTCCATCCCAGATCCCAGAACCAGGAATTCTGTATTTTATGGCACGATGCAGAAACTCAGATGCTATCAACCATCTTAATCATCTTATATAGTTTCTCTTTGAAATTCTTACCTTTAATTATGAGCAGTGAAGAAACCTCTGCAAAAAGCCCCAAGAAACACCTCTATTTTCTTTTGAGTGGTTTGTAATTCTCAAAGATACTTTCCTTCTTTTTGCTGGTGGAATTACTTAATCTCACACATAGAATTAGAAAAGTTGAGCAGTCTTAAGTTTAATGTTTCTCGTACTCTATGTTGTCTTCCCCCATTAGAATGTAAGCTCACGAGAAGGAATTATTTTTCTTTTTACTTGTATTTATCTTTTTAACAGTAAACACAGTGAGGAGCATATAATACTTGCTTGGTAAATATATGGTGACTGAGTTTCAAAGTACTCTCACCTTCCCAGTAGACACAATTGGAAGATATCACACCTCGTTCCTTTTTCCATAGATCAACAGATTTCTTATTTTTTGTTCTCAGAGCTACTAATGGAAATGAGACCAGGCATATTACGTAGACATTATTGAAACCTTTATTTCCTGTGGAACAGGAAGTTCTATCTCTTCTTAAGAAGATCCAATGTAATTCTCTGTTGCAAAGTCATCCTTCCTAACATGCTTTAGCTACTCAGTTTCTTTTCTGGGTTATATATATATATATATGTATATGTATATATATATGTATATGTATATGTATATATGTATGTATGAAATATTTAACAATCAGCTCTGCAGGAGAAAAATCACCTAGGACAGACTTTTAAATTTAATATCATTAGCATTGCCTTCCTCACAAATCACTACATTTATTATTTTTTTCAGATGAAGAATGTTTGCATTGAAAATTGAATAATGGTTGGCAGAGGCAAGGGTGGCTCCCACATATCACCAGTTTTATATTGTTCTACTTTTTAACCTATTGATCTTAATTACCACGTTGGATTGCTCTTTGTCTTTTTATGATCTTTTAGATGACACCTACTATGTGACAGTTACTATACTGAAATCTGGGGATACAAAAATAAAATATTCCCTGCCCTGAGGAGCCAAGGGTCTACGGTTGGGTCTACTGTTGCCCTCAACAAATTGGAGCCCAATCATCCCTCTTATCCTTTTGATTTTTGTCTGGCAGAGAGACCTATGTACACTTACAACTCACATAATTCATCATAGACTGCTGTGGCCACAACCAAAACAATTCCCGCTGGTTACCAGAATGATCTTTCATTTCTATCTTTCTTACCCTATGCTTATTGAAAATGAGACTCTATTGTGACTCTCCTCCATCAAAAATAGATGGTACAAATCATCACAGCAAAGAACCTTTTTCCTGAACCATGTGAAGAGTGAGAAAAAGGGAACTCAGGAACAGCAGATTTCAGAGGTTGCAAATAGTCCTCTTCTTGGGCTTTCTGTCCTTATCTTTTAGTGTCTCAGTAACTCGCACCATCCTGTTTCTCCAATGATAACAGCACTCTCATTCAATAGGTGCCTTAAAAAAGCTCTGATGGAAAAAAAATATATAGCCCAAGTTCATTGCCTTCCTTCTACTATTCTCTCTCTCTTACAGCCAGTTCTTTCTACTATTACAATTGATGCCATGGAGTATGTGCACCATACTGATCATATATGAAATCATTCTTTCTTAGTGATTTAACAATGGCAGGGGTATAATAGACATGGAAAGGAGAGACAGAGAAAGAGAGAGACAGAGATACACACATAGAAATAGAGAGACAGAGACAGAAACATTGAGACATGCACAATGAATAGCAGTAAAAGAGTTATTTTCCCATAATGCACAAGTACAGGACCTGATTGTAAAAGAGTAAGAATGGCTGGAAACAAGAATGCAAGAGGGATGTGGAAATGGGAGAGAGATAAACGAGGTTATGGCCACAAGTGGAAGTGATAGTATTTATAATAGTGAGAAGGGATGGGATTACAGTTACAGTGGTGAGGAGGGATGGGAAAGTCATCGAAGGGGCTAAACTTCAGGGTCAATGGATCAGAAGAGGCAATATCTAAGCCTTTACCCAATCCAGGTACATTGGAAAGAACAAATGTCATTTGTAGTTGGAAGATTTGCACCCTAGTGTTATATCCTTTTTACTATCTGGATAATCCTGAATAAATTATGTGCCTTCTCCAGATTTTAGTTTTGTCATCAGCAAAGTAAAAGTGGCAAGACTGAGATTTCCAGCACTCTACTGCTAATTTATGATCAGGTGATCTTCCACTGTAGCCTTACTAATGAGCTTTCCTCATTGAGTGAATTTGTCTCTGTGGGGATGATGGAGTGAGGGAATGACTTTGTTAGAGCTACTATAAAGTTATTAGAATAGGAGCCGATTCTTATTTAAGCCTTGATATATTTGTGCATATAAACACATAGGTATGTATGTAATATACTTCTGTAATATAGAATATATTACATAAAATATATAATAGACAACATGTATATGTATGGACATATTACATACATACTTAAATATATATGTGTGTAGTATAACATAGTGCCTGGCACATATCAAAGATTTAATAAGTGTTTGTTGATTGATAATTCATTGATTATATGTACATATATACATATATATGTACATATATATATGTACATATATATGTATAGACATATAAACATAAACATGGATGCATATAATACTCATCAATTGTAGAGAGCCACATACATATTTAGAACATGCATGATTAAGTGTAAACTTTGATAGCCAAAACCCAAATAATTCTTGCAGGTTACCAAAATAATCCATTATTCTCCTTCTCACTCCATATTTAGTATAATTGAGACTCTTATAATTGACTCTTCACTTTCTGACATACATATATCTATACACAAACACACACATGTCTGCATGTATACTCTATGTTTTAAAAAATGCTTATCGGTCGCCATGTTTGTTGGCCAGTAAGTTAATGTTGCTGTGACATATGATAGGATAGTCCTGGAACTTTGTGGTCCTCCTCAGGCTTGTCCATCACACAGGGGCTCCACTCCCTTCTTATGCCCTGCCCCAAGCATTCCTCTGCTGTATTTTTGAAGGATTCTGCTGCTTTGCCCAAGGTCTGGCTCCTCAGAGTTCTGTTGCCATGGCTACCCTCCCCTCACTTTCAGTAGGCAGGGTACAAATAAGACTCAGAGGTGGAAATGGGGGGGGGATTGCTTTCATTTTCCTGGTCAGTTGGATTGTCCTCTGCATCACTGCCATTCTCTTCTGGCCCTCTACCCCTCTTCTCCACATGTACCGTCTGGTGACAAAGCAAAGGCTTACAAATGTAGGTTTAGAGCTGGAAGTGTCCTGAGAGGTCTGATTCCCAATGGGCAAGGACTTGTTAGTAAGTATCCTATGCCAGATTTGAATCCAGGCTTTCCTGACTCCTCCATCTACTCTGGCTACCTTGCCATCCCACCCTGTTTCCATGGACACAAGGCATTCTAGTCACAGATCCACTTTGGGTTCCTCCAGATGCTCCCTGCAGATAGGCATTCAGGGACGTTCTGCAGCAATGAATCTCCATCTTATTGAAGTCTCACTTTCTTCTGTAAAATGCAAAGTGGGGGAGTAATAATAGCTGCAGTTTCTGCTTCATGGTGATGTTGCAAAGCCCAAAAGAGAAAAAAATGTATATACAAACAACTTTGTAAATGTTAAAGCTCTACATGTACCAGTTGTTATATTATTATTATTATTATTGAAAGTATAGTAGATATAGTTTTAGGCTGTTTTCCAGAATGGATGGATCATTTCACAGTTTGTGCAATAGTGCATTATTGTGTCTTTTCTCCTATAGCTTTCCCCAAAATGGTTATTTTTCTCTTTAGTTAAATTTAGTACACACATTATAAAAATATGGACATAATACAAGTATCAGGTACAGTCCTTTTTTTTTTTTTTTTGTTGTTGTTGTTCTTTATATTATAATACTATCTCTGGGGTTAATTATTCTATATGTACTCATGCTACTATGTTGGGCTCACAGAGGATAGACTACTACCCAGGGTAATCCTGTGATTGGTTACTCCAATTATCATAGGGCCATGAGCCACGACTGATGTGATTTCCATTAGTAATTGGCCTGTAGCTTTGTTAATATCTTTAAAAAGCATTCACTAAGGTAGTATAATAAGAGTTGGGACACAACAATATTTTAGGGTACACTCACCCACTGGGGAAGAGTGGGCTAAAAATTTCGGCATAATGGCTGTGAGTCAGATGTGTAGGATAAAATGTGGGAAAAGGTTACTCATCACTCCTGGAAGAAGAAGTTCATTCTCTCTTCATGGATTTTTCCTATATCCCTCTGCTAGGCAAGCCGTTTTCCCAGGTACCCAGCATCTACTGCCTCCTTGAGTCCATAGCTGGCAATATTCTCTTATATGGGAACTCTCACTTATTGAAGATGCTTCTTCCCTTGTGTTATTATCTCTCTGGGTTTTAATGTATTCTTTGGCTATCTCTCTGCCCACATCTGTATGCATTTTCTCTGAATTATCTAGTACTTCATGATGCTAAGTGAAGTGAGTTAGAACAAGAGAACATTGTACGTGGCAACAAGAAGATTACATGATGATCAACTCTGATGGACGTGACTCTTTTCAACAATGAGGTGATTCAGGATTATTCCCATAAACTTGTGATGGAGAGAGCCATCAGCACCCAGAGAGAGGACCATGGAAACTGAGTGTGGATCACAACACAATACTTTTACCTTTTTATTATTGTTTGCTTGCTTTTTTTCTTTCTCTTTTTTTCCTTTTGGATCTCATTTTTCTTATGCAGTGTGATAAATGTGAAAATATGAATGGAAGAACTGCACATGTTTGACCTATTTGGGACATTTGTTGTCTAGAGAGAGGATGGGGGAAAAGGACAGAAAAAAAAATTGGATCCCAAGGTTTTGCAAAAGTGAATGTTGAAAACTATCTTTGCTTATATTTTGAAAATAAAAATCTATTATTTAAAAAAAATTATCTAGTAGTTCAAATGATGAATATAAGGGGTGGAGAAATTCCCCTTCTTCCTTCTGGTACAAAGGAAGACTCCACAAAGTGATATCAAGTCTTTATTCCTCCATTGATCAATGAAATGCTTATTTGATATAAAGGCCTGTGGAGTTTTACTGATGTTTTCAAGCATTCATAAGAGTTTTCTTGTGTAGCATCAACTTCTTTCATTCAATAGACAAAATCCTATATTTCTTTCAAATTTCTTAAATATTTGTTTTTGTTGTAGGGTGAACAAAATTCCTAATATCCCTTTCATATTTCATGATAACATTTTGATGTTTCTTATATTCTATTTCTCTGAACTGGGAGGGATACTCCCTCCCTTAAATTATAATGAAATATTCTTTTTGTTGATCAAATTTGAGAGAGTGCAAGAGACAGAGACACACATAGAAACAAACAGAGTAAAGGGGTAAAGAAAAGGAGAAAAGGAAAGAAGGAGAGAGGAAGAGAGGAAAGAGAGAGGGAGAGAGGGAAAGAAGGAGGGAGGGAAAGATTGTTTTTTAAAAAGCAAACAGTTATTAGATTTGAAATCAGGAAAGATCTGGATTTAAATTTTGACTATAGCTCTTACTAGTTGAGTTCTCATCTGTATAACTGGAATAACAATGCATGAATATACTCTCCACTTTATAGGGATATTAAGAAGCAATATGTTTGTAAATATTAAAGTGTTATATAGTAATTTTTTAGTCATGTCCAACTCCTCATGACCCCATTCCGGGCTTTCTTGGCAGAGATACCAGAATGTTTTGCCATTCCTTTTCCAGCTCATTTTATAGGTGAGGAAAGTAAGGCAGACAGAGTTAAATGACTTGCCCAGGTTCACACAGTAAGTGACTCAGATCATATTTGAACACGAGAAGACAGATCTTCTGGCCTCCTGGCCTTGCAGTCTATTCCCTGTGCCACCTAGTTATGAAAGTATTATAGAAATATTAAATTATGATAATGATCATTAAAATTTTATTACAAACACTACAATAGAAAAATTAGTTACACGGTGGCTCTGCAAATAACTGCTGATCTATATCTTGGAGCTGTAATCAGATTACTAATATTCCTGACCTCCGCAAGTCGCACCAGATGGCAGCTAATTGGTTTAACTATTGATAGTCAAAATTATCACATGGAATTGTTCTGCTGTTGATAGGTGGTCATAATATTAACTTTCTGTTTCAGTTGGTTTTTTTTCCCTGGATTTGTAATTTTATCATGGTAGGGATCTCCTAACATGGAAATCCCTTTCACAGCTCAGCCACTTCTCTGTATAAAACAGTATAATAGTGTTTCCTTGGCTACTGAGATGTGAGGTGATTTATTCATGGTCATGCAGTTAAATGGGAAGGTCAGGATTAGAGCCCAGCAAGATGATGCGGGAGACAAAGCATTTCACTTGCACTTACAAGAGATTTGAGTTTCACAGCCGGCAATGATAATTACTGTGCGACTTTATCCAAATCATTGGATCATCCATGGTAAGCAGGAAGAAACCTCATAGGCCTTCTAGTCCCAACTGAATTCTATGGAGATCTGGTCATTTTCTTGGATAATGAAAATCAGAGGAGGGATTTGAACTTGAATCCTTTGATTCCAGAGGTACAGCTACTTCCAAAGATTTCCCTAAACCTTGGTTTTCTCATTTAGAAAATGGGGGTAATAATTCCTTAGCATGCTTAGCTTTCAGAATGCTTGTAAAAATTTATGAGTTAATAAATATATTGTTTGGTTGCTTCAGTCGTGTCTGATTCTTCATGACTGCGTTTGGAGTTTTCTTGGCAGGATTCTGAAGTGGTTTGCCATTTCCGGCTTCAAATCATTTTGAAGATGAGGAAGTTAGGTGATTTGCTCAGGATCACACAGCTGGTAACTGTCTGAGACTAAATTTGAAATGAGGTCTTTCCGATTACAGGCCTGATAGTCTAGCCAATGCACCAACTAGCAGTTTTCTAAACTCAAAATGACTCTACATCTGTTGTTTTTACTCCATACTCAAAGGTTTGCACTCCACTGACCACAACATGAGGTCCTCTGTAGCCATAACGAGTTCCACCTGAAGTGACTGTCAAGTATAAACATATTGCCAAAAGTTGACAGAAATGGAAGTCCAATTTCCTTTTATAGCTACTTAAACTTAGGAATAGCTAGTTTTGTTCATCAGCTCCAAGACTTTGGCAAAGCTGAAATGAAAGGAAACATATATACTCCCTCCTAGAGCTTTATATTTAAGAAAGCCAATAGGCAATGGGACCAATTTGGCACTCTCTCTCTTTTTGTCTCTCTCTGTGTCTCTGTCTCTCCCTCCTCCCCTGCCTCCACTCTGGCTCTGTCTCTTTCTGTCTCTGTTTCTCTTTCTCTCTCTTTCTGTTTCTGCCTCTGTCTGTCCCTCTCTCTTTCTCTCTCCCTCTCTCTCCCTCCCTTCTTCTCTCTGTCTCTGTCTCTCTCTTTCTCTCTCTCTCTCTCTCTCTCTCTCTCTCTCTCTCTCTCTCTCTCTGTCTCTCTCTCTGTCTCTCTTTCTGTGTGTCTCTCTCTGTGTGTGTGTGTGTGTGTCTCTCTCTCTCTCTCACACACACACACACATTTCCTGCAGAGTTCAATGTGACTGAGTTGCATGTGCACTTCTAAGGGTGTAATTTGACCCAGAGCAAGTCAATCAATACATACCCATTTTAACACAAAAAAAAAAGTGGATGGAAAAATACAGAAAGCAATCACGTAAAATAGTATTCTGAGGATGGCTTCAGGAGAACAAAACAAAACTGTTTTCATTGAGATCAATCATGTCAGCTTTCTTTGGGTGCCTTTTTTTTTAGTCTTAATTATCGGTGCCAAGCAGGAATCACAGATTAGACGCCATTGAAGCTATTTTTAAGTTTAGCTTATTGAAACCTGTTCTTTTGAGTGAATCTAATCCAAAAACACACTGTTTAGCTTTCTTTTTGAAATATTCCTCAACATTTCCTGAAAAAATCTAGAGGCTGATATGGAAAAAAGGCTCAAAAGAACATTGTAGGGAGTCCCCGTTCAAAAGACCTTGCTGAACCTGTGATTTCATCCATGTGGACACTTCCTCCTTCCAATGGAAGGGATTATTACTGGCCTCACATTTTGAGCCTGCTCAGCTCTTATCCCTATCTTAGAAATTTTCCCCATCCAACCAACGCAAGTCATTTCCTCTGCATTTCTTTATATTGTGTGGCTATCAGCTGGCACACAAAAGGGCAGAGAATAACAGGTTGTAAGCCAGAAGATGCCTCAGAGGGCATAGAATCCTTGATCAGGAACAGGATGGCTCACTCATATGGTCAAGGTTATGCTGCCAGTAAGTGGGAGGCAGTTCTTAAGCTCAAGTCTTCCTGACTTCAACCCCAAAGTTCTAGCCACTCACTGTCCATTAGTAGCAGATATTACATGTCTACTATGTGGAAAGAATTGTGCTAAGTGCTAGGGATACAAAGAAGGTTAAAGTTTATTGAAGATAAACAACAGAGTGAAGGCTCTTGAATTAAGGTGGATTTGGAAAGATTGCCTCGCAGAAAGTAGAAATTTTCAAAGGAAAAGGACCTAGATGTACAAAAATATTTATAGCAGCTCTTTTCTGGGATGAATTGGACACTGAGGGGATGCCCATCAGCCCTGATTAGCTCATTAAATTGTGGTATTAAATTATGGTATGTGATGATGATGGAATACCACTGTTTTATAAGAAGTGTTGACCATCATGCATCAGACTTCTATGAGCTGATGCAAAGTGACATGTATAGTGTACAAAGTATCAGAAATATTACAAGATGATCAGCTGTGAATGACTTACCTTTTCTCAGTAATACAATGATCCAAGATAACTCTGAAGGACTTATGATGAAAAATATGATCCACTCTCAGACAAAGAACTGATGTTGTCTGAATACAGATTGAAGCAGGCTTAATGTTTTTTTTTTTTCTTGAGGATTTTTTGTCTATGTTTTCTTTCACAACATATAATGGAAATGTTTTCCATGACTACACTTGTATAACCTATATAGCATTGCTTGCTTTCTTAATGTGAGGAGGGGAAAGCAAAGGAGAGAATCTGGAACTCAAAGTTTTAAAAAACAAATGTTAAAAATTGTTTTTATGTGTGGAAATAAAATACTAAATAAATGGGAGAGAGTAGAACAAATGAAAGAAATTTATCTGGGACTTGAAGTTAGGGAAGCTGGCCAACAAAGATGAGGAAGGACATGTGGGACAACCAGTGAAAATGTCCGGATGGAGATGGAGTGTCTTTTTGGAGTAATATCAATAAAACCAGCATAACTTAATTTCAGAGATATTCAGAGGGGATATTATGTAAAAAAGACTGGAAAGCTGGGGGCAACAGACTGCAAAGGGTTTTGAGTGGCAGATAATTATGTAGTTGATTTGAGAGTTGTTTGGGAGTCGGTGAAGTTTATTGAGCAGAAGGCTGGTATGGTCCAAACTGCATCTTAAGAAGGTTGCTTTGGCAAGTGAGTAGGAAACTTAAGGAAAAGAGATGAATTGGCCAGTTGCCTTATTCTAGACTGAGGTGATGATGACCTGCTTCGGTGGCAGCAGGATCAGACAAGAGAAGAGGATATGTAGGAGAAATGTTACATGGGTACAATCAATAGGTTTTGGCAACCAATTTTCTATTGGAAAGGAGTGAGAGCAAGAAGAGCCAAGGATTACATCTAAATGTGTACATCGATGAGATAGTGTATGGAGTTACTCTCTATAGTAATAACATAGTTAGGAAGAGAGGAAGATTGGAGAAAATAAACTCAGTTCACTTTGGGATATATGGAATTCAAGACGTCTCCATGATATCCAGGTTCGGATCCCTAATAAGTTGGTCAAAATATGAAAGAAACGAACAGCAAAGGCTATTAGGGCATTTGATTATTTTTCAAGCAATCTCATATAATTTTAATATACGTATGTAACTTTTCTTATTAGAAGAGTACCTTTAAACCGGCATCTTACTCAACCAAATCAAATGTTGCTTTTTAAAAATAATCAACAATAAAAGTACTGAGATTTGTTTTCCAAACCTGTAGTTATGTGATGCTACAAATGTGGACTGATACAGAATATCACTTGTGAAAGACTTTCTATTCCATTCTCCAACTTTCATGTTCTTGATACATGTGTAGATTATTTTCATAAAGATTTTTGAGAGATGAGAAACTATATACATCATTGAAAATTTCTGAAGGGGTTTATTTTAATAATAATCAGGTCTGATTTTCCTCCAGCATTTGGAATTCTCCCCACTTTCAGATAGCTGGATTATTGCCTTATTACTCAAATCAACTTCATCATCTATTATTATTATTATTATTATTATTATTATTATTATTATTATTATTGTCAAGTAGCATTTATCAAGTGTCTACCATGGGGCACGCACTTTGTTAAGTAACCAGTGTACAAAAAAAGGCAAAAAAATGTGATCCCTGCCCCCAAGGACCTTATATTTCTAGTGAGGGAGACAACTTACAAACAACAATGTTTATATAATATACATACTATGAAGCTGACAAGTAATTCTGGAGCTAAGGTACTAGTAGTAGCTAATAGAGAAGAAGTTTCTTGAAGAAGGATCAGAGCTGAATTTTAAAGAAAACCAGTGAATCTAATAAGTAGAATTAGTAAAGGAGAATAACCCAAGCTTGGGAGACAGCCAATGAAAAGGCTTGGAGTTGAAAGATCATGTGTGTTAGGAATAATAAGACTAGAGTTGATGGATCTTATGGTGTGTGGATGGAAGTAAACTGTGAGATTGGATAGGGGGCCTTTGTGCCTGGAAAACTCCCAATGCTCTATTTCCCCTAGAAAGCATCTGCTTATGATGAAGATCTTTGCTGAGTCCTTTTTAGGACTAAACTCACTAGTTATTTTTTTCTTCCTCCTCATAATACCTTCCTTTTAAAGGTATCTTTCTCCTAACTCGAGCTAATTCTTGGTTAATCTAACTAACTCTTCCAACTCTATTTCATACTTACCATTCCCAATTCTATTGTACATTTGTAACTTCTTCCCCTAAATACATCTACCTTTCAGGGGAAAAAAAAAAGATTAGATAGGTAGGAAGGTTATGAAGGGCTTTAAAAAAACAGATGATTTTATGTTTAAGCCTGGAGGTGATATGGAGCTACTCTAGTTTCTTAAATGTAGGTCATGAAAGTAAGGGAGAGGCATTTAACATTGTCAGAACTTTGCATAAGGGAAATCACCAAGATGCTGAGTAGAAAATGAAATGGGATGGGTGGAGATGAGTCAGGGAGACCAACACAAAAGGCTTATGCAAGGGCCAAGTATGACACCATGGAGGCCTGAAGCAGGGTGGGAATTAGGTGAAGGAAGAAAAGGATATGTCCACCCCCACCCACTTTATATTAGGAAAGAGAAGATGATTTTGGGGAAAAGAAAATGAGTTCAGTTTTGGACAAAAATGAGTTTAAGATCTGTGTCTGCAGGTCGTTGAGTTTGCCCTGCCCAAGGCAGTTAGTAATATTTTTGTTCCAGCTAAAGATCTGATCAAACTTCCAATTGATAAAGCATCCCTAGGATGGTTCCCAGAAAGCAAGTATAGTCTGTTGCCTTTCTGACATGTTAGAATTTGTCAAAGCCTGTATGAGTTCTACCCCACTTTCTTAGAATTCATGGTTATTTCCCACCCATAATGAGGTAGAAATTTATGGAGAATTCAAAAGATGTGATTGGATAAATTAAAATGATTGTCCCACTTATGTATGCATGCATGAAGAGTCTGAAATAGTAAAGCCCCTGGAATATGATCCCAGAGCCCGGCAAAATCCCCATGTCACCAAATCAGCTGGTTCTAGCTTGGAAGAGCAAGCTAGAACAAAAAAGAAAAAAGAAAAAGAAAAAGAAAGAGAAAAAGAAAAAAAAAATCCTTCAGCAGAAAAATAAGGAAAAAGAAATACTAGCAAATAGAACAAAGGAAACTTTTAAGGATGAAAGTTCAAGAGTGGAAACTGACAACTAGATACAAATGATGAAAATTAAAAATATGAAAAATGAAAAGAGTGTCAACTTAGATAGAAGCAGCAAGAGGACCAAAACTATTCCCTCAGCTGAGAAACTCTCCTGATAGCTCTTATTTCACTGTTAAATATATCAGCATCTAAATCCATTTGAACAACTTTGATAGCACCTCTGAGGCCAAATCCTGTCATGTACTTGCATATACACGGGGAGAGACAAAGGACTTTTTTTTTTTTTTTTTTTGCTAGCTCTATGCCCGACACCCTTTCCATTTTGATGAACTGGGCGGGCACAACATCTGTGAGCACAATGGAAAGAACAGCTTTCCTTTTACATAGTTTTCCATACAACTGAAACTTCCAGACATATTAAAAAAAGAAAAAGAAAAAGAAAAAAAAAAAAGAAAAAGAAAAACGAGATAATAAAAACCAAGAAAAACCCTGAATGATACTTTAGCAACTTAGCCTCCACAAGGTTGGTACATAATTAATGAGGCGGGAGATGGGCTTGAGAATCCGCTTTCATCTAAATAAAGGTGGCCGATGTTTATCTGTACCCTTTGTGCTCATTGTTGCCTTGAGTGCAGAGAGCTTCCTGTTGGTACAGAGCACTATCGATCTGCTGACTAATCTTTTTATCTGATCATTATAGATTGCAACTCTCTGTCTATAACCTTTACACATACCGCTCTTGTGGTTAAATAAAACCAGGTACAAAATAATTAACATGTTCCCATATTGATATTTCCCTTCCGGGCAAGGGCGGATGCAAAGCTTTGCTTTGACAACTGGACCTGGCCGTATTTTTAGAGAAAAGTATAAATAGAAGATGAATATACAATCTTTAGTTCCTTAATATAAATTACTCAGGAAGAAATAGTAGGTAGCCTTAGGGAAATCAACAGCCTCTTCAATTGAATTGCTTCTGTCACTGCATGGACACAGTCTTGTTTGATGTCCTCCTACCATTTGTCTTGGATGGAGCCTTTTATCTAAATCCAAAGCAATGCAGTCATCACTGCTGCAATTCAATAATGACTCTGCGGGAGCTGTCATCCACAGTTTGCTATTCATCTTGTAAAAGGCTTTGAGTTTTCAAAGTACCAAGGAAGGTTGGTATTTCAATGCAGTGGACAGATCACTTAAAGTTCTTTTGTATTCACACACACACACACACACACACACACACATGTACAGATCTGAATGGAGGATGGAGGGATATTATAGAGCCAATAGACTACTACTCCAGGTGACTACCAAGAGCTGAGGCTAACCTACCCTCTGGGATGGAGACAATTAGATATCTGACCCACAGGGAAAGGGCTAGAGTGGGGGGGAAGGGGAGCAGTCGGAACTCAGCGTAAGCTTGTTTAACATCACTTCCATAATTAGGAGGCCTCCAAGGCCAGAGAACAGTGAGTAGAAGAGGATAAATAAAAGAGAGTTACAGAAATACTCTAGGTGCCATCCATTGTGTGTGAAAATTGTTGTACTGACCCACTATGAGAGGGAACAACAGTAACCTCAGATTGCAGTTTCTGGGAAGTAGAGATTGAGGGAGACGCAGGGTCAAACTCTGAGATAGGGGATGAATCAGCCAAGGCAGGGTTTGGGTTTTGGCTGCATGTGATGCTACACATCTGCACTCTCGGCTACTAAGAAGGATGAAGCTGGCGGATGGCTTGAGATCAGGACTTCTGAGGTGCCGTGGGCCAAAGGCAATAGGATGCCCACAGTAAGTGTCGCACAAATATAGTGAGCACTTAGAAGTGGAGTAGGGACTATCAAGTTGCTTAAAGTAGGGTGAACTGACTCAAGTCAGAAACAAATAGGATAGAACTTCTGTGCTGATGAGCATTGGGATAGGGGCAGGATGGTGGCAGATGTACTTGTAGCCTGAGCTGGACAGAGACCCAGTCTCCAAAAAATGGTTTTATGATGTTATGAGTTCAGAGGAATCCCAGAGAAATAGCTGCTGGTACAGATTCTGTCCCACAATTTGTTCTCTTATAGGAGAGCAGGGGTTCCAAACCATTTTGGGTGTTCTGGATTCCTTTCCAATTCATGGATCCTTTCTCAGAATTAATATATATATATACATATATATATATTCAATGATTTCAAATGAAGAAGCTCTATGGGGCAGTTAGATGGCACAGTGGCTAGAGCACTAGCTCTGGAGCCAAGAGTTACTGAATTTAAATTCAGCTTCAGACATTTAATACTTACTAGCTGTGTGAACCTATGCAAATCATGTAACACCACATACCCTTCCTCCCCCCTCAAAAAAAAAAATCAACACAGACCCAGCAACCGAGAAGAAGTCTGAATTATGATACTATTAAAAGATAAAATATGTTATAAAAATCACTTCAATAGAGAGTGACCTGGGATACTGATAGGTTAGGGGACTTCTTCATGGTGTCAAAAGGGAGAATGAAACCCAAGACTCCAATTCCAAGCTTGGTTGTTTGTACCACAACATCATTTTGCCCCTGAGCCTGGTTACACCAGCCTGTCTTGGGTCACTGCCTCCTGAAGCCAAATGATCAGCTAAAGTCAACTGCTCAAGAACTTAATGTTAAAAAAAAAAGGGTCCAAGTAATGTAAAGCCCCACCAGAACTCTCCATCATCAGCATCCCTCCTCCCCCAATCATTTCCTTAACCTTTCTGGAGTGGGCATGGATCTTCCTACTTTACCTCTTCTAGATACCTCCCTCAAGCTAAGGGGTATTTATTTAAATGGGCCCTTCTCCCCTCCATTGGGAATAGCTTTTCCCCAGATGTCCTGAATGCTGCTCTCTAAATGTGCATTTTGAAACTGATGGTCCAGGTCAATGCCAGAGAGTCTGTACTGGGGATTGGACAAAGTATGACCCCCACAGTGTTCAAACCAAGAGAAGCAGAATGGAGTAGGAGATAGAGCACTGAGATTGGAATCCAAAAACCTTGGGCTAATGTGAATTTTAGATACTTACTAGTTGTACGACTCTAAGCAAGCCAACTTCTCTGCGACTCAGTTTCTTTCCTTGAAAATGAGATGCCCACTAAGATGCCATTGGACTCCAAATCAGTGATCCTATGATTATGGCCTCCTTAATATTCTTCTTTCTCCAATGCAAAGTCCAGATCTGGTACCTGAGTGTACAAGGTGACTGACGAGCCTAAAGACTAACTGTTTTTCCCACAGAGGGGACACACAGCTTGTCCCTGGTCAGAGGTCAGAGCCTCCTGATGTTATGTGAAGAGTCCTCACATTCTTCCCAGTCACCTCTCTGCCTTACAGCATTTTTTCTTTGGATTGAACTACCTTCTCTGACAACTGCCTGCTGGAGTGAGCTAGCTTTAGCTGCTATCACTTGGTAATCAGCTATACTGCTCCATGGCCCCAGGACACACTTCCCTCAGCCTCTGAAAGCTCTATGTCTCTGTGAGTTTTGACTGGCTCTTCTTCTGCAGAGTGGAGTTTTAAGTAGACAGCTTGTTCATCCTTCATTTTCAAAGGGGACCAATGGCATTATGGGAAGTTGTCTCAATTGGGTGGAATTGTTCTTAGATGAAGCAATTGCACAAAGTCATCAGCCTCACACTCCCTTCCGGAGTCGTCAGAGTCCGGTGGCAAGGCAAAAGACATGACGGCGGGCCATGGTTCTGGATGCACTGGATGACCCTGGTGCCTTTGATGTCTGGCTAAGCTCTCAGAGCACCACAGCATGGCCACTGGAACAAATAGTTCTCATTCACCCATTCTATGGGATTTTTACACTTAGGGGAGATATCCCCCTAACTCACCAATCAGTTGGAGTCCTGTCAGTTATCCTCCACATGGTTTATCCTGAGACATTTTACCAAGATGTGACCTGGGCATGCTATAGCTTCCTGGAGCCAGAAGTGAGAATAATGTGCTGGGGGGGGGCACCAAAAGTGAAAAGACAGCCCTGGAAAGGTCTTAGCAAGCCCTCACAACACAGGTCCTAGTCCTCCCTAAACGCCCGATTCCATCCGGCTGGGTGATTCTTCAGTATTATCAGGTAGCACCCAGGTAGTATCCTAAGTGAGCCGTGTACTAATTCTATAGTAAGGATGATCAAACTGTGCGTACTCTTTGACCCAGTAGGGTCATTACTGGGTCTGTATCCCAAGAAAATCATAAAGGGGCAAAAGGACTCACATGTACAAAAACATTTGTAGCTGCTCTTTTTGTGGTAGCAAAGAATTGGAAAATGAGTAGATGCCCTTCAATTGGAGAATGGCTGAACAAATTGTGGTACATGAAAGTAATGGGATATTATCATTTATTAAAAAATGACAAATAAGCTGATTTTTGAAAGACCTGGAAAGATTGACATGAACTAATGCTGAGCGAAACAACCAGAAGCAGGAAGACATTGTACACAATAGCAGCAAGGATGTGCAATGATCTCCTATGAAAGGCTTGATTCTTCTCAGTGGTTCAGTGATCCAAGAAAATCCAATAGAATTTGGACAGAAATGCCATCTGCATACAGAAAAAGAACTAAGGAGACTAAATGGAAATCAACATATGCTATGTTCACTTCTTTTTTCTGTATGTTTTTCTCTTTTTCATGTTTTTTTTTCCCTTTTGCTCTGATTTTCTCTCCCAAAACATGATTTGTAAAGCAATGTATATGAAAAAAAATTCTATATTAAGTACAGCCCTCAGTTATGTATACTGAATCACCAAGTAACAATTCTTAGTTGAATGTCAAACTGGTCTGGAGATGGGGATAGAAAAGATCTTGCACATATTCTGTTGCTTAAGCACAGGACTAGCATACTATTCCTGATCTTTCAATGGTTCCCTACTCCTAAACAAATGAAGTCAAGAACCTCCACAATCTGCTACCCCACTACCTTGTTAATGGCATCTTACCCTGATTCTTTCCACATTTTTTATGTTCCAACACATTTGATTAATTTCTAACCTTAAATATGTCTCATATCTTCTTACCTCTCAGATGTTCACAAGTCTTCCTTTATGAATGAAATATTCTTCATGTGATCTTTAAAATTCTACCCAGCTTTCAAGGCTCAGCTTAAATGATACCTCCTCTAGGAAGCTTTCCCTAATTTTTAAAATCAGGAATGAGATTTCCTTACTAAAATCTCCTTTAGGCATTGTTTGTATTTCCCTTATACAGCATACTTCTGTTTGGGATTCTGATATTCCAGTGGATCTTCCGGTGGTATAGTTTACTGCTCTAATTTTGCAGGAACCTAGTCCATGTTCTTTCATAAATCCCCTGGAGACTATTATCCCAGACACAAGAGACCTTTCTCTAGTTTTACAGAAATGCCATTGTATGGATGGACACTAGGGTTGTCCATCATAATCTTTCCCTTTTGCCACATGTTTAACCAATCTCCTTTTCTGGTCATAAGTATTTCTGATAAAATATATTAGACTAATTCTTTTGTGCAATATTTGACACCAGAACTTAATCATACCACAAGATCTACCCCTTTCTTCCACTGGCAAGTTTCTGGTGGGGGAAAATGAGGGGGAATTCACTTTTTTGGAGGTATCCAGGGTTATAGTCTCTCTCAGCCCAGTTCTTGACATCTAGACTTCAAAACAATGGATCAAGTACTCTCAAATCCACCTCTTACTTTCTGGGTTTCCTTTTGTGTGTTGCCTTTCCCTATTTAGAATTTAAGCTTCCCGAGGGCAAAAACTGTTTTAATTTTTGCTTATAATTGCTTGTTTTCCCAATGCCTAGAACATAGTAAAAATTTAATATTAATTTCCTTCTTTCCCCCTTCCTTCCAAGATACCATGTGCCTCTCTATCGCTATTTGGTTGACCCACGATTTTTATTCCCTAGTTACTATTGGATTCCAAGTCTTATACAATTTTGTATTATAAATACCTGTCCACATTCTGCTTTTCTCTTTTTCTATTGAAATCTTCATGAAAGAAGCAACCATTTCTGTTTTAACTCTCTCTAATCTACACCTGCTTACATCCCCAGGATCCAGTTTCTCTACAAGTAAGAATGCTTTGCGCACAGTAGGTGCCACAATAGTATTTGTTGACTTGAATGTTGTATTTTAATTAATTTTTAATCCCCCCTAGAATGTGTGCCACGTGTAACAGCACTGGGTGTTAGCATCTGTGGTGCTAATGAACACCTTTGTCTGCTTCTAGGCAAGTTGATACATGACCTTTATCTCATGGGGAATAATTGTTAGTACCTGACACTATGCTAATTCTCAAGAGTAATTCATAATTTTTGTAATTTCTTCTTCTGTTATGTGTTAGAAGAATCGTGAAAATGCATAAAGTCCTAAATGATACTCTATACAGAATTATCTTATGTCAAATAAAAGAAAAAGCACCCAGAACTATCTGCTCTCAGTCTGGTTTCCCATTCCTGTTCTCAAACCCTGAATCACAGTCTCAGGTTTGGCAAGCACCCAGTGGTTATTGTCACCATTTAGTTCTGGTCTTTCTAGGGTTTCTGGGATATTCCTCAGATCCTCAGATCTCTATCTACCAGCCAATCCCTAATTACTTAACAAATTACCTTTATTTTATGCCTCGATGCCCTTAATACACACTCCTCAGTTCCTTTTAGTCTAGTTTCTCTTCCCATCATTACATTGAAACTGTTTTGTCAAAAGTCACCAGTAAGAGAGGCACAGAGTAAATTCAGGGACTCACCCAACCTCTCCCCCAAACTGCTACCAGGTCATTTAAATGATGTCTCTAAACAAATTTTAGAGCATCAGAACACCCCAAAAGATGGAAGGGAACATTTTCTAGCTGAGAAGGTCAGCAGCAAAGATTGACAACTCCCAGGGTGAGAGCCTAGTGGGAATTCTGGTGCAGGATGCCCCAGCTCATCCCCAGTCCTTGCCCAACCTCTGAATCAGCAGCAGTGCTGGCGGCTCTCAGAGCTCTCACCTCAAACACCAAAGAAGACCAGGGAGGGCAGCAGAAAAGTTTTGTGGAAGGGGATGGGAGCCCAGAGTGCAATCCCAGTACAGGGAAATACAGTTAGCAAGAGTAATTGTAAAAAGAATTTTGGAGCATGTTTCTTTTATAAGGCCTTATTTATATCTCAAACAGAGGGAACTAAGTCAAATTTATAAATAAGAACCAAGCCCCAATTGTCAAAAGATACGTTCTGTGCCCAAAGGGTTATAAAGTCATGTATATCCTTTGACCTAACAAGACCTCTACTAACCATGAATAACAAAAGAGATTTAAAAAAAAAGAAAATTATTCTATATGTGTCAAAAATATTCATAGCAACTCTCTTCTCATGACAAAAAGAAAAGTTGGAAATTCAGGGGATGCCCATGAACTGGGAAGTGGTTCAATACAGTGTGGAATGAGTTTATGATGGAACATTATTGTTGATTGGGAAATGATGAGCAGGATGCTCTCAGAAAAAAAACAAACAAACAAACAAACAAAAAAAACTACCTGGAAAGTCCTCCATGAACTCAAGCAAAGTAAAATATACTGTATACAAATAATAGCAATGTTCTGGAATGACCAGCTGTAAATGACTTTGCTATTCTCAGCAGTACAATTTTTCACGACTACTCTGAAAGACTCATGATGAAAAATTCTATCCACACCCGGAGAAGGAACTGATAATGTGTCTGAATACAGATTCAAGCATTCCCTCTCCCTCCCTCTCTCTCCTGCTCTCTCTCCATCTCATTCTATCATTCTCTTTATTTTGAAGATTTTTATCTTATTAGGTGGGCAATTCATGTTTTCTTTCACAACGACTTTTATGGAAACATTTTGCATAATGTCACATGTTGTTTATTAATTGTGGATGGGGATAAGGGAAAGAAACTATACCTAAAAACATAGCACAAATATAAAAATATTTTAAATATAACTGAGCAAAAATGTTGAATAAATAAAATTAAAAAGTCACTAACAATCCCATAATCAGCAAATGCAAATTAAAAAAAAATCTTCCTTTTTTGACCAATTCTTTTTATCCTTCCCTTTACTTTGGAAATAATATCCTCCCCTGTCCCTTTTTCTTTCACCACCTGACTTTTATGGAAACATTTTGCATAACGTCTCATGTGGTTAATTGTGGATGGGGATAAGGGAAAGAAACTATACCTAAAAAAATAAAACAAATATAAAAATTATTTTAAATATAACTGAGCAAAAATACTGAAGAAATAAAACCAAAAAAATCACCAACAATCCCATAATCAGCAAATGCAAATTTTTTTTAAAAAGTTCCTTTTTTTTTTTATCAATTCTTTTTATCCCTCCCTTTACCTTGGAAATAACATCCTCCCCTGTCCCTTTTTCTATCCCTATAACTATTTTTTAATCTCCTTTATTGCCCGCTCTGCCCATTTTCCTAATCCTTGAAGATGAGTATTCCCCAAACCTCCATTAAGAGCTCTTCTCTTCTCTCTCCACATGGCAAAGCAATCTTATCCATTCCCATAATTTCAGCTTTTAGTTATGTTTAGATGACTTTCATATCTCTATTTTCTCAAATTTTGTATTATGTATCTTTCTCTGGTCTCCCTCCCTGTTTCCCCACAATTTGGACCTCATTAAGAATTCAAAGGGATATTTCACTGATTCACAAAATTCAACATGTTCCAAACCAAATTTAAGAACTTTCCCCTTAAAACTTGCTTCCCCTTTTGATCTCCCCATTTCATTAATGGTAACACCATTTACCCAGTCTCCAATTTCAAGGTTATCTTTGACTATTCCATTTCCTTTGCCTCTCATATCCAATTACCCTCTGTAGCATCTCTTATAGCTTACCCCCTCCTCTATATTTTTACTACTTCTTCTCTAGCCCAATCACACTTTTCCATGAAGCTAGAGGGCAATAGTAGGTAGTAGGTGGTGAAGCTGTCAGCTGAGGGGAATACTGGCTCTAAGCAGTGGACTTGAAGTCAGAATATAAATCTTTAAGTATTAACTCAGACACTGATTATCCTTGTTATTTTGGGCAAGTCACTTAACCCCACTCTGTACTTTGCTTTTTAGAGCCCCTACACTGGGGTGCCAAAATATGCCATCCGGACTAGCTCTCTGGTAAGATCTCGGGACCAGGCCGAGTCCTTGGTCTTAGTGGAGGAATGATAAAGGTAGGAAACCCACAAGGCTGGTCAAAGATGAAGTTCATTTATTTCAAGTTCTCTCAGTCTCTAAATACCTAAGTAAGATTACCTCACTAGAGTACACTGGGCATGTGCCAGCTATAGAAGCATTACATCACCATACTACCACAGTACCCTGCTATTGATATGTAAATACCTCTCTTACTGTAAGTAGCTCTGCTTCAAGTAATGTACAAGTGGTAATGCCTTACAAATATCCAATGGGAACTTCATAACTGTAAGACTTGGGTCTTATTATAATCTTATTATTTTCCCTATTTGACAGATGAGGAAACTGAGGCAGAAAGTGACTTCAAAGTCACATGGTTAGTAATGTCTATGGCCAGATTTGAACTCTTTTTTATTTCAGGTCTACTTCTCATCCACTGTGCCATTTAGAGAGTAAATGCTTCAATTTTTAATAAAGAAAAAGAAAGAGGTCTATAAGATATAGACTAATGAATTTGTCTACTGAAGATTGCAGAACATATGATTAAAGACATTCTAAAATCATTAGTGATTTAGGAATTGATCACAAAGAGCCAGTATGGGATCAGCGAGAATAGACCAATTAACCTCATTCCATTTTGGTTAAGTTCACTAGACTTTTGGACAGAGGGAATGTTCTTTATATTAATCTAAATTTTAGCAAAGTATTTGGAAATCTTTTATTCTATTTTTATGAATAAGATGGAAATTGGAGGAGAATCAAATGACAGTATTATTCAGTGGCTTCAGAAACATTTTAATGACTGGTATAAGATTGATGTTTGATCTAGACTTGGAAGAAGGTCTATAATGTAGTTCCCAAGGGATCTGCATATGTGGTTCTATATGATGTAACAATTTATCAATAATTTAAATATATTGATGACGTGAATATCAAGTTTGTTGATGACAAATCTAGGAAGTATACTAACTCAACAGGCTAGATTGTTCACTAGTTTCAGCAAGATAAAATTGAACAGGAAAAGTAATAAACACAAAATATACTTGGGTTAAGAAAATCAACTTTATAAGCTGATAAAGTGAAATATTAATCAACAGTGTGATGTAGTAAATCAATAATAATAACGTAACTATATAGAGAGATACAGAATTCAGAATTATTTGGGTAAAAGTTTTGCTGTACTTTTCCCTAGTCAAATAAAATCTGAAATACCATAGTAAGAATTGAATATCTTATTTTAAAATAAATATTTATCAGCTAAAGAGTATCTGAAGGATCCATGGGGATCCCTAGGTAGTAAAGTCAGTGGATTTTGGATTGGAGCCAGGCAGAGTCAGGTTCATATCTAAGCTCAGACACCCTGGATAAGTTACTTAATATTTACCTTATTCAGTTTCTTCATCAGTGAAATGGGGAAAACAGGATTTGGATATTTTTGAGAACAAATGGGATTACAGGCAAAAGTGCTTTGTAAATCTTAAAGCACTATATGCTAGCTATAATAATAACACGATGATGATGATGATGGTGATGAAGAAGGGCCTTAAAATCATCTCATATGACAACCAATTAACATGATTAATATTTAGAAAAGACTTAATGAAGAAAGGATAGGGATGGACAGAGAAGTGATCATTGTATTCAGATATCTGAAGAGCTTCCTTGTGGAAAACTCATTTTCCTTGGTCCCAGTGGCAGAGTCAGGAGTGATGGCTTAAAGTGACAAAGAGACAGGGTTGATGAAATGACAAAATCTTACCAATATCCCGATGTGCATGGGTTGCATGGGACTCTGGGAATAGATGCCCCCTTTACTAGAGATCATTTGTCACTTCTATTCAAAAGTAGGTTCTTGTTCAGGTAAGGTTAGGTGACTTCCAAGGCGCCTTCCAACTCAGAGAGCCCGTAATGCTATGCTTCTATCATCTTGCCCCAGGAACACCTCTTCAAATATCAGACTAGACATATCAGTACTCTGGAGACAGAAAAGAATCTCACACCCATTCAAATTCAAATCCTCAGTCTTTGACAAGCTATTTCCTCACACTATCTCAGGGCGTTTTCACAGTAACTAACAGATTATTGAGGTAGAATAATTTCCCAGAGGAGGCCCAAAATATCTCATAATAGTAACTTCCAGATTGCCTATTGGCTTCTTAAAGGAAAAGGCATAGAGTTGAAAGCTTAACTAGGACCCCACTTTTACATTTTGCCATTGACTATGCTCCTATTATACTACATTCTTTTCTAGCCAGATTACGCTATTCATTCTCCCTAGAAAATGATTTACACATTCCTGACTCCATCCCTTTTGCTAAAGTATACTTCTTTCCCCCTGAATGTTCTAGATATATCTATCTAGGTGGCCAGTATGTGCTAGATAGCCAAAATGTGTTAGATATATCTATCTGGACAGGAAGGACATTCTAGGTATGTTTATCTAGATAGCCAGAATGTTCTAGGTGTGTCTCTCTAGGCAGTCAGAATGTTCTAGGTATGCCTATCTAGGCAACCGGAATGTTCTAGTTGTATCTATCTAGGTGGCTAGAATGTTCTAGGTTTATCTATCTAGGTTGCCAGAGGACAATCTGCCGGACGTGGAGTCAGGAAGAGCTAAGTTCAAATTAAACCTTAGATATTTACAAGTATATGAACCTGGATAAGTCATTTAACCTCTATCTGTCTCAGTTTCCATATCAGTAAAATGAGGAAAATAATAGCACCACCTCACAGGGGATTATAAAACTCTTAGCACAGTTCCTGGAATGTAGTAGGTGATAAATGCTTATTCCTTCTCCCTCTCTCTCCCCCCCAACTCATTTCTGGTTGATCTATAGGTCACTTTTCATATTGAGTGAATATTCTCACTCAATTTTCTCTAGATTCTTAAAGCAGGGGCAGCTAGGTGACACAAAGAGAGAGCATTGGCTCTGAAGTGAGGAAGATCCTGAGTTCAAATCCAATTTCAGACACAGAATTCTTACTAGCTATGTGACCCTGGACAATTCACATAACCCATTGCCTTGCCAAAATGAATAAATAAATGAATAAATGAATAGCTTCTTCCTCTCAGGTACTGTTAGCTTTCTTTTTATATATACATGGCATCTTCTCTTATACCCCATCCTCCACAGATTGTGAGCTCTCCTAAGGTAGAGAGTGTGATATATACTTCACAATTTTTCCACTACATCTAAATGCCCTGTACAAAAAGCTCTGACATCAGATAATTAGGAATAGTTCAAATAATACCATCAAATCCTTAACTGTGGCTAATTTTGTGACATAGATTTACAACCACTAAATCTTTTCCACATTATGGCTGCCCAAAAACTCCAGCAGATCAAAGCTCTCCCCAGTAGAGCAGCTTTCTTCAGGGAAACTCTCACAAGACAGGTGAATACAGGGAAATGATTCTACAACAATAGGATCCTCTCTCCAGTACTCTCATCTGCACTCCCAAGCTCCATAGTTCTACTACAGAGAGCTTTCCTTGATCATCCGCAACAGAAGAAGATGCACCTATCTTAGAATTATCAGCCCAAATTTCTTCTTGTCCTGCTGTCTCCAAGAAGCCCCAGAATGGGAGAGAGAGAGGCTGGGATAATCTTTAGATCTATTGCCTAGAGCTGCAGGTTCCCACCGCAGGCCCTACACCTCGGCTGAGTTGGTTTACCTAGTGTGATCATGCTCGCATGGGGTCTTGTTCATAAGAGAAGTGCAATAAATATCGAGTGGAACTGAACCTATTGTCACATCTTCATTACCTTCATAAAGTCAGACAAGAGGCTGTCAATACTGACATCCAAGCCAAAACCACGAGGCAGACTCAGGAAAATTGGTATTTCTCTCAGTAGCCAGGCTCACTAAAGAGTTTCAAGTAGTGATTTTATTTGGTTAAATCCAGAAGTCTACCATTTTGCCTTAGTTGACAGTGGTAACTGTCCAAAGAGGGTAGGTGGGTGGCACAGTGAATAGATCACTGGGCTTGTAATCAGGAAGACTCAAATTCATGAGTTCAGATCCAGCTTTAGACAAGTACTAACTGTTTGATCTTAAGCAAGTCACTTACCCCTTTTTGCCTGTTTCCTCATTTATAAAATAAACTGGAGAAATAAAGGGCCAACTACTCCAATATCCTTGTCAAGAAAATTGCAAATAAGGTCAGGAAGAATCAGACCCAACTGAAAAAATAGCTGAAGAACAATAATCATGTGAAAGAACAAATTAGTGATCACAGAAACTTAGGGTGGGAAAGTACCTGAAGAGGAATCTCTATCTTACAATCACTTATAAATGTTCAAATAACTTCTACTTAAAGACCTCCAATGACAAGAAACCCACCACCAACTGAGGCATTCCTTTGCAATTTTGGATTATGCTAATTATTAGAAGCTTTTACCTTATATTGAAATCACAATCCTTTTTCCTCTTTATAGATGGTCTGGAAAAGCCATTATGGCTCAAAAAATCATTCTCTTGATGATTATATTTCTCTGAATTTACATTCAAATAATCTTCAGACTAGAGATTCAAAGTCTATCCCTGGATCCATTCTCAAAGTTCTAGCTTGGTAGATTTTAGGTTTTGTGAGCATAAACTTGAGCACTGTTGCTTATCCCCATGCCCAATATAATAAAATATTGCACAAAGACGGCAGAGGAGCACCCATTGATCACTCAAAAGCTGCTCCAGACACAGAATGCTTTATATCTTGTCTTGGTGCCTTTGCTTAGGCTATCTCCCTTGCCAGGGACATTCTCTTCATTGCTTTCTAGGAGAATCTTTGACTTCCTTCTAAACTACCCAAATGTCACCTTCTTGCAAAGTCCTTTCTAAGTCTCCTGTAATACTAAAGTCTCTCTAAGTTAGCTTCTATCTTCTGTTTTTATCTTGTGAGTACCTATTTATATACACATAGTCTCCCCTATTAAAATAAGAGCTCCTTGAGGGCAAGCACTTTTTTTTTTTTTTTGCCATTTTCTTTGCATCTCTAGCACAGTATTTGGAAAAGAATACAATAACTCTTTTTAATAAAAAACTTATTGATCTATGAAGTGAAATTGTAGGTTATTAACAATTTACATGTAAGATCATGCTTTATTTGGAATATTGTATTCAATTTTAGGTACTGTATTTTAAGGTAGAAAATTAGAAAGAAAGGGAAAAAATAAAATAGATTCAGAGATGGGCAAGAGAATGGTGAGGTAACCAGAACACATGCTATATGAGAACTGCCTGAAAGAACTGGGGATGCTTAGCCTGGAGAAGGCAAAACTTGATGAGGGATGAAAAGCATGATTACTGACTTCAGGTATTTGAAAGATTGCCACATGGAGAGCTTGTGCCCCTGCTTGACCTGAGAGAGTAGAACTAAGTTAAATGACTGGAACTTCGAGAAAAGAAAATTTAGGTTTGATACATGTAAAAAAAAAACTTCTTAATGATTAGAGTTATCCAAAAGTAGGAATTCTTTGAAAAAAATGGATTCCCTATCTCTGGAACTCTGTTAAAAGAAGTCAGGTGACTACAGGCTTCAGATGGCATAAGGGATTTCTAAAATAGGTACAAAGTGAATTAGATGTCCTATGAGATCCCTCCCAATTTCAAAGCATTAAATATACTTCTCAACCTCAAATCTCCTCTCTGCCCTTTTCACTCATTGTCATGATGATCCTGAAACTGCAGTCACTGGGCTTACTGTTAAAATAAACAAGCAAAAAAATAACAACAACAAAAATTTATCCTCTAATATAAGTACACAGGCAGACACTGAGATTCATCTACATGAAGCTTGTTTTTCAAAACCCTAAGTCAGGGAGCTTTCCAGTGTTTGGAGTGATCAGCTATGGAATCTGATAATTCCACATAAAGGCTATATGGGATCAGCCATCGCAAGACTCTGAAGAGTCCTGGACTCCATCAACTGATTCCTTCCATCTGTGGTGGGAAACATCCCCACATACTGTTTTCCTATCCCTCTGATCTAATCGCTATCTGCTGAGGTTCAGCTTCTCCTACTTTCACCCCTCTGCATAGCAACTCTCTTCACAGCCTGATAAAATTCACCCACTCTATTCCATTATGTTCTCTGGGACTTCTAGTGTACTTTACCAAGCTGTCTTCCTTCTTAGATCATTCTATAATCAGATGATAAAGCTTCCGATACTAGGGTGCTCATGGGAAGAGAGCAGTAGAACCTGGACATTGACAGCTTGGGGTTTGCTTTTGGGTCCCCTTTTCACTATCATAATCATATATAGGTTATGTTCATAAGATCATAGATATAGAACTCAAGAAACTTTGGAAGTCTTGTCCCTCATTTTGGGTGGATGCAGATGAAGAAACCAAGACTAAAAGGAGTTAAATGATTTGCCAGGGTCTCACAGTTGGGTAAGTATGTAATAAGGGATTTGAACTCAAATCTTCCTAATTCTAAGGCTGGCACTCCACCCCTCTCCATTTTCTTGCCTTTGGTCACATTCTGTGCTCAGTAGAGCCCATGTTGCTCTAATACTCGCCCATAGCATACAAAAAAACCGAGGGATGAGCACAACTGCCTTGGTCCAGTGTTACATTGCTCATTGCCAGTCAGAAATCAACTTATCCCTATTAGAAGGTGACATGCTATAGTATCGAGAAACGATAATTAGCCTGAGTACTCCAGTTCTGCTATTAAAATGTCCTGCGTGATCTTGGGCAATTCAATTCAATTCAATGAGTGAATATTTAACAAAGTTCTACTTATTAAAAGGTAAGTTTTGGGCCAGGTACTTGGGCTACAGAGACAAAACAGTTGATTAACCTTTATGGGCCTCAGTTATCCCATTTGTAAATTCAGGGAGTTGAACTAGTGAACTCCAAGGCACTAAATTTCTATGCTTTTATGACTATCTGATTAGCAGCTGTTTAAACAGCAGATTAGAGAGAACCTCTGTTGATTTGAGTATGGCTGTTCTGGGCCCAGTAGGCCAAGGTTCAGCTGTCAGAATATTCCAGTTTATAAGCTGACTTCTTTAAGGAAAGGTTTCTTTAACTCCAATGGGTCACTTGACATTCTGTAATGACCGCTGCTATGGAACCTCTGCCAAGATCCAGTTCTGGTGCCTCATCTTAAAATGGAGCTGACCTTGAGAACATGAGCTTTGGCAGGTTCTGCTAGGAAGCCGAGAAAACTCAAGTATGGGTATGGTGACAGACTGAATAAATGTCATCCAAGGACCCTCCTCTTTCTATTCAGAAGAGTGCATACCAGGTGAGGAGTCATTTTGGCCACAGCAACTCATAATATAAGACACAACAAAATAAAACAAAATTTTACTAAAATGTGGGCTGTGCTTCTATCTCTGTCAGGACATGGAACGCCCACAGTCAGAAAATCTCGAATGAAAATGAATGGAAAATGTCTATTAAGCTCTTCCTATTGCTAGACATTGTGCTGAGATCTGAGAATAGGCAGAAAGTTGGTTTCCTCCTCTCCCGTACACTCAACATAGACACATATACATAAATTCACATGTGCATACATGAACATACTCAGGATCTGTGATTTCATTATTTTTAATAGCCTTTTCCCACAATTACATGCCCAGCCAATTTTAGCATTCATTTCTATAAGATTTTGAATTCCAAGTTTTTTTTTTTTTTTTTTAAGTTATTTCTACTTCATTAGAAACCTTTATTTTTATTTGTTGTTTTTAACACACATTACTTTATGAATCATGTTGGGAGAGAAAAATCAGAGAACAAAGGAAAAATTATGGGAGAGATAAAAAAATAGAAAAAAAGAAGTGAACAAAGAATATGTTGATTTACATTCAGTCTCCTTAGTTCTTTTCCTGGATACAGATGGCATTTTCTGTACAAAATCTATTGGGATTACTGAACCACTGAGAAGAACTGAGTTTTTCATAGTTGTCATTGCACATTCTTGTTGTTATTGTTTTGTGTATAATGTTCCAGGTTCAGCTTCCTTTGCTCAGCATCAGTTCATGTAAATCCTTCCAGGCCTTTCTAAAATCAGCTTATCATTTTATAGAACAATAATATTCCATCACCTTCATATATTACAACATATTCGGCCATCCCCCAATTGATGGACATCCACTCCTTTTCCAATTCTTTTCTACCACAAAAAGAGCTGTTACAAACATTTTTGCACATGTGGGTCTTTTTTCCTCATTTATGATTTCCTTGGAACAGATCTAGTAATGGGTACAGAATTGCAAGTTTTTCACTCTTCCTCCCTCCCGTCCCCTACTCAGAAAATGGTAGGCAATCTGATATTGATTATTCATATGCTATCCTATAAAATATATTTTCATATTAGTCACATTTGTGAAAGAAGAAACAGATAAAAAGTGAAAAACACACACACAAAAAACAATAAAGTAAGTAAAAAATACTTGCTTCAGTCTGCATTCAGAATCCATCAGTTCTTTATCTGGATGTGGATAGCATTTTTCTGCTTGAGTCCTTTTGTACTTATCTTGGACGATTGGGTTGTTGAGAAAAGCTGAGTCATTCATAGTTGATCATCATTTAATGTGCTGGTACTAGGTATAATGTTTGTGATATACACTTATTAGTGACATTGTTGGGTCAAAGACTATGCACAAGTTTTTTGATTGTTTTGTTTTATTTTTGTCCTTTGGGCATAGTTCTAAATTGCTCTCCAGAATGGTTGGATTAGCTTCACAGATAGTGCAGCAGTGTCCCATTTTTCACCATCTTCAGCATTTATCATTTTTTGATCATATTAGCCAATCTGATACAGGTGAGATAATTCCTCAGAGTTGTTTTAATTTGCATTTCTCGAATCAAAAGTGATTTTGAATACTTCTTCTTATGACTATAGATAGCTTTGGTTTCTTCACCTGAAAACTGCCTGTTCATATCCTTTGGCCATTTGTCAATTGGGGAATGGCTTGTATTTTTAAATTTTGATTTAGTTCTCTACATATTTGAGAAATGGGGTCTTTATCAAGGTCACTTGCTCTAAAATTGTTTCCAGCTTTTTGCTTTTGTTCTAATCATAATGGAATTGTTTGTTTGTTTTTGTTTTGTTTTTTGTAAAAAGCTTTTTAATTTAATATAATCAAAATTTGCTATTTTACGTTTTGTGATGCTCTCTATTTCTTGTTTGGTCATGAATTCTTCCTTTGGGGGTGGAGCCAAGATGGTGGAGCAGGCTCACACGACTCTCTAAACTCCTCTCATTCCCCTCATAACCAACTATTTAATCCAGCCTCAAAAATAGCTCTTCACTGCTTAAATTCATGAAGATTAGAAGCCCTACGATTTACCAACCGAAGTCAATTTGGAAGCTCGCCAGGGAAGGTTTGTCCTGAGGGGCCAGGAACAGACTCGCACAGGCAGCGAGAGGCTGGCATCCTGAGCAAACCAGGGGTGGGGGTGATCTCTGTGGCTAGAGAAGTTATAGGGACCACTCTGCTATAGGCTGACTGCTCTGCCTTGACTACAAAGCAGTAAACTGGCAGAGAAGTTAAAGCCTAAAACAGAGGGTCCTCTAAAAAACGCCAGAACCTAACGAGATCTGGCTGTAACCCCTCAAACCCGGAAGTGACTCAGGCAGACTTTACCACAATCCTTCGGCCACATCCGGCAGTTCGGGGCTTTTGCCGGGGCAGTTACTGATCTGCACGGCAGGGGGCACAGCCTGGGCAGCCTCTAATCTGCAAAGCTGGGGCTCAGCCTGGGGCAATAGAACCTCCCCAGCTGACTGCGCTTCTTGGGCAGACACTTCCGGTCCCTGCAAATCTGTTCACTGCTCAGCTGCTAATACCCACAGCCCCAGGGCAGGGTTTGGCTTGGGAAGTGAAACTCTCACTGCTAAGTGTCTAGCCCCAGGGCAGTCGTTATCTCTCACAGCTGGGGTTCTTTGAAGGGCACTTTCCCAGCCTGGCCCTGCAGGCCTGAGATACTTTCGGGTGGGGAACTCTTTCCCAGAGCACTCCAGTACCTCGCTGCTTTTTGTAGCCGGTCCACGGGACAGCTACCCGTCCATACACCTTTCACTGCTCTGCAGAGGAAGCTGGTAACCTCCTGGCTCTGAAGGCAGACCTTACAGGCTTTAACACAATGAGTAAAAAAATCAAAAGAACAGATAGTTTCTACACAGAAAGAGAACAGCTTTTCAACCCTGAAGAGACTAATAGCAGACAGTCTCCAGACGATTGTTGGTCTCTAATAAAAAAAGGCTCTCCTAGAAGAAACTATTAAAAACCTTAAAAGAGAACTAGAAGAAAAATGGCGAAAGGAAAGGGAAGCTATGCAAGAGAGCAACAACTTCCTAAAATGTGAGTTGGAAAAAATAAAAAAATTCCCAAGAAGTGCAGAGAAACAGAATTTGCGAATTGGAAAAAGAAAATAACTCTCTCTCTCTCTCTCTCTCTCTCTCTCTCTCTCTCTCTCTCTCACACACACACACACAAAATTAATGAAATGGAAAAAAAAAAAACTCCATAGAGCAAAACAACTCAATTGGACATATGCAAAAAGAAGTAAAAAAAAAAGCTAATGAAGAAAATAAGTCACTAAAAATCAGAACTGAACAAATAGAAATGACTGATTCATTGAGACATCAAGAAGATCGTGACCAAATTTCAGAATTTTCAGACTAAAGAAAAAAAATTACAAGCAGCCAGGGAAGAAAAACAGTTCAAATACTGAGATGCTACAAAAAGGGTCACCAAGATCTGGCTGCCTCAACATTAAGGGATCAAAGGGCCTGGAATCAGATATTCCGACAGGCAAAAGAGCTTGGAATGCAGCCAAGAATAAACTACCCAGATAAGCTGAGTATTTTTTTTTCCCACGGAAGAAGATGGACATTTAATGAAATAGAAGAATTCCATCTGTTTCTAAGGAAAAAACCAGACTTAAACAAAAAATTGATCTCCAACAACAGGAATCAAGTGAAGTAGAAAAAAGGTAAAAGGAAGTCTTGAGAACTGTATTTCTGTTGTGGATATACATAAAAAAAAAAATATGTATAATTTGATTTTACCAATATAACATAAAAAAGGGAAGTAGAAATGGAAAGGGGATAGTGTCAGAAAAAGGGAGGGGGGAGATAAAAAGGGGGAAACTACATGCGACAATGAGGCAAAGGAAACCTATCATATAGGAGGGAACTTAGAGAGGGGGAGGAACATTGTGTGAATCCTACTCTCATCAGAGTTGGCTCAAAGAGGAAACAATTGACATATTTGTTTTACAGAGATTCTTCTCTCACTTCATTAAAAAGTGGGAGAGGAAAAGGGAGAAGGAAAAAGAGTAATTAGGGAAGGATACAAGAAAGGGGAAGGGATTCAAAGGGAGGAGGGAGAGATACTAAAGAGGGAGAGCTGCGTGACGTTAGTGGGACCAATAAGTTTAATACTAGGGAAGAAGGGAAGAAGAGCAAGAAAAAGAAAAGTATAATCTGGGGATATTAGGATGGCAGGAAATGCAGAATTGGTTATTTTAACCATAAATGTGAATGGGATGAACTCTCCCATAAAGAGGAGGTGGATAGCAGACTGGATCAAAAGTCAGAATCTTACAATCTGTTGTTTACACAAAACACATTTAAAACAGGGAGATACATACAGAGTAAAGGTAAAAGGCTGGAGCAGAATCTATTATGCTTTAGGTGAAGTCAAAAAAGCAGGGGTAGCCATCCTTATCTCAGATCAAGCAAAAGCAAACATTGATCTAATTAAAAGAGATAAGGAAGGAAACTATATCTTGCTAAAGGGTACTATAGACAATGAAGCAATATCAGTATTAAACATATATGCACCAAGTGGTATAGCATCTAACTTCCTAAAGGAGAAGTTAAGAGAGTTGCAAGAAGAAATAGACAGCAAAATTATAATAGTGGGAGATCTCAGTCTTGCATTCTCAGATTTAGATAAATCAAATCACAAAACAAATAAGAAAGAAATTAAAGAGGTAAATAAAATATTAGAAAAATTAGGTATGATAGATCTCTGGAGAAAACTGAATGGTGACAGAAAGGAGTATACTTTCTTCTCAGCAGTTCATGGAACCTACACAAAAATTGACCATATATTAGGACATAAAGACCTCAAAATTAAATGCAGGAAGGCAGAAATAGTAAATGCTTTCTTTTCAGATCACAATGCAATAAAAACTACATTCAACAAAAAGTTAGGTGTAAATAGACCAAAAAGTAACTGGAAACTAAATAACCTCATCTTAAAGAATGATTGTGCGAAACAGCAAATTATAGACACAATTAATAATTTCACTCAAGATAATGACAATGGTGAGACATCATATCAAAATTTATGGGATGCAGCCAAAGCAGTAATAAGGGGAAATTTTATATCCTTAGAGGCTTACTTGAATAAAATAGAAAAAGAGAAGATCAATGAATTGGGCCTGCAACTTAAAAAGACATAGACCAAATTTAAAAACCCCAATCAATTACTAAACTTGAAATTCTAAAATTAAAAGGAGAAATTAATAATATAGAAAGTAAAAAAAAGACTATTAAACTAATAAATAAAACTAATAGTTGGTTTTATGAAAACACCAATAAAATTGATAAACCTTTGGTAAATCTGATTAGAAAAAGGAGAGAGGGAAATCAAATTAGTAGTCTTAAAAATGAAAAGGGAGAACTTTCCACTGATGAAGAAGAAATTAAAGAAATAATAAGGGGTTACTTTGCCCAACTTTATGCCAATAAATTTGATAACCTAAACGAAATGGATAACTACCTCCAAAAATATAAGCTTCCCAGATTATCAGAGGAGGAAGTAAATTGCTTAAATAGTCCTATTTCAGAAAAAGAAATAGAACAAGCTATTAATCAACTCCCTAAAAAAAAATTCCCTGGGACCAGATGGATTTACATGTGAATTCTACCAAACATTCAAAGAACAATTAGCCCCAATGCTTTATAAACTATTTGAAAAAAATAGGGAATGAAGGAGTACTACCAAATTCTTTTTATCACACAGACATGGTACTGATACCTAACCAGGTAGGTTGAAAACAGAGAAAGAAAATTATAGACCAATCTCCCTAATGAATATTGATGCTAAAATCTTAAATAAGATATTAGCAAAAAGACTACAGAAAATCATCCCCAGGATAATACACCACAATCAAGTAGGATTTATACCAGGAATGCAGGGCTGGTTCAATATTAGGAAAACTATCAGTATAATTGGTCATATTAATAATCAAATTAACAAAAACCATATGATCATCTCAATAGATGCAGAAAAAGCATTTGATAAAATCCAACATCCATTCCTATTAAAAACTCTTGAGAGTATAGGAATAAATGGACTTTTCCTTAAAATAATCAGTAGCACCTATTTAAAACCAGCAGTAAGCATCATATGTAACGGGGACAAACTACAACCATTCCCAATAAGATCAGGAGTGAAACAAGGTTGCCCACTATCACCATTACTATTTAATATTGTATTAGAAATGCTATCTTTGGAAATAAGAGTTAAGAAAGAGATTAAAGGAATAAGAATAGGCAATGAGGAAACCAAATTATCACTCTTTGCTGATGATATGATGGTATACTTAGAGAACCTCAGAGATTCTACCAAAAAGTTATTAGAAGCAATCCACACCTTCAGCAAAGTTGCAGGATACAAAAAAAAAAAAAAACAAAACACATAAGTCATCAGCATTCTTATATATCACTAACAAAACCCAACAGTTAGAGTTACAAAAAGAAATTCCATTTAAAGTAACTACTGATTGTATAAAATATTTAGGAATCAATCTGCCAAGGGAAAATCAGAAACTTTATGAGCAAAATTACAAAACACTTTCCACACAAATTAAGTCTGATCTAACCAACTGGAAAAATATTAAATGCTCTTGGATTGGGTGAGCAAATATAATAAAGATGACAATACTACCTAAATTATTCTATTTATTTAGTGCTATACCAATCAGACTCCCAAAAAAAAACTAGATAATGATCTCCTGGTTCTGCTCATTTCACTTAGCATCAGTTCATGTAAGTCTCGCCAGTCCTCTCTGTATTCATCCTGCTGGTCATTCCTTACAGAACAATAATATTCCATAACATTCATATACCACAATTTACTCAGCCATTCTCCAATGGATGGGCAGCCATTCATTTTCCAGCTTCTAGCTGGAAAGTAGATAAACTAGTTTGATAACTAGATAACTAGTTGATAAACTAGAAAAAAATAACAACAAAGTTCATATAGAAAAAAAAAAAAAGGTCGAGAATTTCAAGGGAATTAATGAAAAAAAAAATCAATGAAGGTGGCCTCGCTGTACCAGATCTAAAATTATATTATAAAGCAGCAGTTACTAAAACCATCTGGTATTGGCTAAGAAATAGACTAGTTGATCAATGGAATAGGTTAGGTTCAAAGGACAAAACAGCCAATAACTTAAATAATCTAGTGTTTGACAAACCCAAAGACCCAGTTTTTGGAATACAAATGCATTATTTGACAAAAATTGCTGGGAAAATTAGAAATTAGTATGGCAGAAACTAGGCATTAACACCCCCCCCCCCCCTTAACACCATACACCAAGATAAGGTCAAAATGGGTTCATGACCTAGGCATAAAAAAAGACATTATAAATAAATTGGAAGAGCATAGGATAGTTTACCTCTCAGACCTGTGGAAGAGGGAGGAATTTTTGACCAAAGAAGAACTAGAGATCACTATTGACCACAAAATAGAAAATTTTGATTATATCAAATTGAAAAGGTTTTGTACAAACAAAACAAATGCAGACAAGATTAGAAGAGAAACAATAAACTGGGAAAACATTTTTACAATAAAAGGTTCTGATAAAGGTCTCATTTCCAAAATATATAGAGAATTGATTCTAATTTATAAGAAATCAAACCATTCTCCAATTGATAAATGGTCAAAGGATATGAACAGACAATTCTCAGACAAAAAATTGAAACTATTTATAGACATATGAAAATATGCTCCAAATCATTATTAATCAGAGAAATGCAAATTAAGACAACTCTGAGATACCACTACACACCTGTCAGATTGACTAGAGTGATAGGGAAAGATAATGCGGAATGTTGGAGGGGATGTGGGAAAACAGACACTGATACATTATTGGGGGAATTGTGAACACATCCAGCCATTCTGGAGAGCAATTTGGAACTATGCTCAAAAAGTTATCAAACTGTGTATACCCTTTGATCCAGCAGTGTTTCTACTGGGCTTCTACCCCAAAGAGATACTAAATAAGGGAAAGGGACCTGTATGTGCCAAAATGTTTGTGGCAGCCCTGTTTGTAGTGGCTAGAAGCTGGAAAATGAATGGCTGCCCATCCATTGGAGAATGGCTGAGTAAATTGTGGTATCTGAATGTTATGGAATATTATTGTTCTGTAAGGAATGACCAGCAGGATGAATACAGAGAGGACTGGCGAGACTTACATGAACTGATACTAAGTGAAATGAGCAGAACCAGGAGATCATTATATACCTCAACAAAGATACTGTTTGAGGATGTATTCTGATGGAAGTGGATCTCTTTGTTAAAGAGAGCTAATTCAGTTTCAATTGATCAAGGATGGACAGAAGCAGCTACACCCAAAGAAAGAACACTGGGAAATGAATATAAACTGCTTGCATTTTTGTTTTTCTTCCGGGTTATTTATACCTTCTGAATCCAATTCTCCCTCTGCAACAAGAAAACTGTTCGGTTCTACACACATATATTGCATCTAAGATATACTGTAACCTATTCAACATGTAAAGGACTGCTTGCCATCTGGGGGAGTGGGTGGAGGGAGGGAGGGGAAAAATCAGAACAGAAGTGAGTGCAAGGAATTACCCTGTTTAAGCTGTTAAAATTTTACCCTGTTAAAAATTACCCTAGCATGGGTTCTATCAATAAAAAGTTATTAAAAAAAAAAAAAAAAAAGGATACACACACACACACACACACACACACACACACACACACACACACAAGAATTCTTCCTCTTCCCATTCATCTGTTATGTAGACTCTTCCCGGCTTTCTAATTTACTTATGTTTAAATCATGCACCCATTTTGACTTTATCTTGATATACAGTCTGAGATGTTAGTCTATACTAGTTTATGTCCTATTGTTTTTCAGTTTTCCTAGCAGTTTTTGTCAAATTGTGAGTTATTATGCCAAAAGCTGAAGTCTTTTGCTTTATCAAACACTAGGCTACTATGGTCCTTAACTACTGTGACTTGGGTACTTAATCCATTCCACTGATCTATCACTTTATTTCTCAGCCAATACCAGATAGTTTTGATGATTACTGTTTTATAATAGAGTTTCAGATCTGGTATTGTTAGACTGCTTTCTCTTATCTTTCTTTTAATTAATTCTATTAATATAATTGACCTTTTATTCTTCCAGATGAATTTTATTGTAATTTTTTTTCCTAGCACTATCAAGTGGTTTTTTGATAGTTTGATTGACATTTTTTCCCAGTTGTTTAGATCTGACTTTAGTTATGTGAAAAGTATTTTATAAATGAGTTTGTATAGTTCCTGGGTCTGTCTTGGTAGGTAGATTCCCAAGTATTTTATGTTGTTTTACAGTTATTGTAAGTGGAATTTCTCTTTCTTTGTCTTGCTGCTGGGTTCATCTTATATCCTGCAACTTTGATGAAGCTGTTGATTATTTCAAGTAATTTTTTTAGTTATCTGCAAAAAAATGATAATTTTGTTTCCCCATTGCTTTTTCTAATTTCTTTACTTTTTTTATTTTCTTATTGCTAGATAACATTTCTAATGCTATATTAAATAAAGTTGGTGATAATGGGCATCTTTCACTCTTGATCTTATTGGAAAGGCTTCCCATTATACATAATGATTGCTATTAATTTTAGTTAGATACTGCTTATCAATTTAAGGAATGCTTCCTTTATTTCTATGCTCTTTTTAATGCTTACTTTAAGAATGGATACTGTATATTGTCAATTTTATTTGGTCAATTTTTGTGGGGAATCATATGCTATTGAGGAAAAAAGCAAAATAATTTGTATTCTTATTCAGTTTTTTAATAAAGGTATGTCATATCTAATTTAATAATATTTAATTTATCCCCTTAGTTCCTTTTTCATTTTTAGTTGAATTTATCAAGCTTTGATAAGGGATGGTTGAAGTGTCTCACCAGTATAGTTTGCTATTTCTTTCTATAACTGATTTAACTTCAACTTTAAGAATAAATTCTTATGCCATACCAATAGTGCATATATGTTTAATATCCATTTTGTTTTACTGTCTATAGTAACTTTTAGCAAGATGTCTTTATTTTTGTCTCTTTCAATTAGGTCTATTTTTGCTTTTATTTTGAGATCAAAAATAATTTTTTTAAAAACTTCAGTTGAAATGTAGGATTCTGCTCCAGTTTCTCATCTGGAAATAATCCCTTAAGGGAGAAATATTTTACCTATGTGTCTCTGTTTCAAGTGCATTTTCTTTAAGCAAGATATTGTAGAATTCTGTTTTTTCAGACACTCTCCTTTTTTATAGGAGAATTTATCCCATTCACATTCACTATGATGATTACAACTTGTGTATTTTCCTCCATCTTATTCTTTCTTCTGTTTGTTGTCTTTTTCCTTTTATCCTTATCCTTGACACTATTGTTTTACTTTTGTTTACTACCTCCCCCAATCTGCCCTCCCCTCTGTCAGTTCCTAAACCTTCTCTTTCTTGATCTCTCTCCACTCCTATCTCCACTTCCCAGTAAGGTAAGGTAGATTTCTATATTCAATTGATTGTGTATCATATTCTCTTTTTGAGCCAATAATGATGAGAGTAAAGTTCAAGTGATGATTATTGCCCATACTCTCATCTTCCCCACCCCTCATCATGAAGAATAATTCAACCCATTCTAGTTGTCCCTTCATTCTTCATTCAGTGTATTTTTAATGTCATTCCCTCAATTTATTTTCTGGATATACTATAAGTGGTGCATTTTTTTGCCTAAAACATTTGGGATTAAGTTACATCACATAGATAGGTCACACAACTAGGAAGTGTTAAGTGTCTGAGGCTGGACTCAGACTTAGGTCCTCCTGAATTCAAGGCTGTTAATCTCTCCACTGCACCATCTAGCTGCCCTAATGGTACAATTTTAAAGAATAATAAATGTCATCTTTCCATGTAGATATGTAAACAATTTAGCTCTTATTTCATCCCTTAGATTTTCTTTTCTCTTTTAATCTCTTTGTGTATGTTTTTCTTGGGTCTTGATATTGGTGACCTAATTTTCATTTAGTTCTGGTCTTTTCCTTATGAAAGCCTGAAATCCTTCTGTTTCACCAAATGACTATATTTCTTTTCATGCATTATGGTTAATTTTGCCAGGAAAGTGATTCTTGGTTGTAGTCCTAGTTTCTTTGTCTTCCAGAATATCATGTTCCATGACCGCTGATCTTTTAAGGTTTCAGCCAAGTCCTGTGTAACCCTGTTTGTGGCTTCCTGATATTTGAACTGTTTCTTCCTGGCCACTTTTAGTATTTTTTTTTACCTGATACTTTCGTAATTTGTCTATAACATTCTTTAGAGTTGTTATTCTGGGTTAATTTCCTTGGGGTGATATCTGGATATTCTCAATGCATATTTTACCTTCTGGTTTCAGAGCAGTTTTCCTTGAAAATTTCTTGAAAGATGCTGTCTGGATTCTCTTTTTGATTAGGACTTTTAGGTAATCTGATGATTCTAATATTGTCTTTCCTGGGTCTATTTTCCAGGTAACTTATTTTTATCATTAACTACTTTACATATTATTCCATTTTTTATTCTTTTGAATTTGTTTGATTGATTCTTGATTCTCCAAATCATTAGCCTCTACTTGCCCAACTCTAACTTTTTAGTTGTTATTTTCCTCAATTAGCTTTTAGTACTTCTTTCCCATTTGTCCAATTGTACTCTTTAAGGAGTTATTTTCTTCAGTGCATTTTTGCATCCCCTTTTCCATTTGGCCAATTTTATTTTTAAGCAGTTTTCTTTTTCCAAGCTGTTGATAATTTTTTTCATAATTTTCTTGCATTACTCTCGTTTCTTTTCCCATTTTTTCTAACTCTCTTATATGATTCTAAGCTACTTGTTGAGTTCTTCCTAGAATTTTCATTTTTCTATGGGTTTTTGCCCTTAGGTGTTTTGACATTCTTTTCCTCTTCTTAGTCTGTGTCTTATCCTTTCCTGTCAGTATAATAACTTTTGATGGTCATACTGTTTTAAAAATTTTTTTTTTGCTCATTTCTTTGGACCTTTTCCTTTTCTTTTAAATTTGATTTCTGAGCCTAAAGTAGAAAGGGCACTACCTCAGGGTGCTTGTATCAGTGGTTGCAGGCACTGGCTGTTTACCTAGTGCTGCACTGATGTTGCCCTGAAATCCACAGGAGGCCCTTGTTTACCTAGTGATGTAACGAAGGAGTCAAGTAGAAAGCAACTGGCACTGCTGAAGGCCATAGGGTTCTAGCAGCTTATGTGGCATTGAGTTGGGGTCCTAGTGGTTTTGACTGGCAGGTGACCCAGTAGGGTGTTTCCTATATTTTCCCTAGGGCTACACTGAAGCACAATGGTGCTTGGCAGCTGTCTCTTTGCTTAGGCATTTGTGGGAATGGTGTCTACCTGTATGCCCCAGGTCATATGGAAACACATGGAGTCCCACTCACTTGAGATTCTCTCTTTGCCTGGGACTTTGCTGAAGCACATGACAGTTCTCTCAGGGGCATCTGCCCATTCCCCTAAATGTGCTGAGGTGCATCAGGAGTTTTAGTGCTGGTATTTACCTATTCCACTGCACTGAGGTTTTCACTGCTGGTTTGCTGAGGGGGGCTTGCTGTTAGATTGCTGTCCTGGACAGTGTTCCTTTTTTATCTTGAGTGAGACAGACCTTTCTTGCTAATCTTCCAGATTACTTTGTCTAAAAAACATTTATGCTGATTCTGCTTTTCTAGGATTTGGTTTAGGGTGCTATTTTATAGTTGTTTGGATATGAATACCAGAATGTTATAGTGATTTACTGGCTTCTAGAAGCAAATCCCTGGGGTTTCATTGTCATGAAAAACCTGCTATTCTGATACTGGTTAACAAAAGATATTTGTAACTTGTATCTACATAATTGTCTAGGAGGCCCAGAGGATAAATGACTTGCCCATGAACATGCAGCTAATATATCTCCCAGGCAGGAGCTGAACCCAGTTCTTCCTAACTCTGAGTAGACCTTTTTCCACCTTGCCATATTGCCTCTCATTTGCATTGCTAGTCTTTAAAAAAAATGCTCAAAGATGCTACAAAGTCTGCTTTTAACCTTGACTCAGACTTTTGTCCTACTCTAATGATGAGAAATAAAAATATAATATCAAGGTCTATTTTCTCTTTTTTTGGAGAAAGGTTTACAATCCTTTAAAATACAAAAATTAGAAAAAGTCAGGCTAGCATTAAAATGTAAAATACTCCACATATAAAAATTATTCAGACCCAGCAATACAGAATAGAATTTAAATTGAGAATATTTCAACAGCATTGGGAGGCCTCACCCCAGAGCTAATAATGTAATAGTTCTATCTCCCCAATAGCTCCAAAGTTGGAAGAGACTCCAAGTCAGGGAGGAGAGCTGTGGCCTACTTTACAAAATACCTTGGGGGAATTTCCATCTATCAATACATCAAAACCAGAACATTTATTAAAACATCTCTCTCTTGCTTTCAAATACTCTTCTTTTGTAATTTTTGCCATTTTGTTTCTGAATTATTTGTTGTTCTATCTAAAACAGGAGGAATATTTGAGCAAATGTCTTCGCACTCAAATATTAAGAATACATGTTAGAGACATGGAGACTAAAAATTAGTATTGGCCAGGAATCAAATTTTGAGGGATTTATTCAGCTTGGGGCTAGGTCATTGTGAGAAAATGTGTGTGCTACTGACGTGGCCTTTATACTGTGTTTATTCCTTAGGTAGGTATGGCATAAATTTAGTAAGCAAATCAGATGTCAGAGCTGGAAGACACTTGAGAGATCATTTAGTTCAACAATTTCTTCATTTCACAGATGTGAAGACCAAAATTTAGAAATTTGAAATTATTTACCTAGGGCAGTGAAATGACTTATTTTGAGAAATAATGGGCTATGGATAACAGGTGAAGAAGCAGAAGTCACAAGAACAAGGGATGACCTCTCACCTGAGGAACTTGCTAGCTGTGTGACCCAGGGCAAATAACCAGTATAATTTGACAACAATCTGTCCTGTATGGTAATGTGTACTGAAAACATTCCACTCAAGTTAAATAGAGCAAGGCTGTAGTTAGTAGCCTGATATAAACTGGTCCACAGAAAAGGAAACAAAATCAGGAAATATATATATATATATATATATATATATATGATATTATATGCATATATGTAATGACTATAATAATGCAAATGGGGAAACAAAAAAAAATGTGATCACTGTATTATAATAATTGAAAATGGTCCTGAAAGGATGAAAAAAATGAAAGGGCTTAAGTTTTCTGTTTTCTAAATTTAGAAAATATATAAATACAGGAATATATATATAAATGTATATATATATTTGTTTGTTTGCCACAAATCTTTTTGAAAGACTGGTGAAGGCTGTGAATACCTTCTCAAAATCATGCTTTTAAATATATAAAATACAAGAGATAGAAGATCATGGGAGGTAAAATGGATAGTTTTGATTACGTGAAATTAAAAAGGTTTTGAATTTTAAAAAGTAATGTCAAATATTAGAAAGAAACAAAAAAAAAGCTGGGGGGAAATTACAGTAAGTTTCTCTGATAAAATCCTCATTTCTCAAATATGTAGGGAATTGAGCCAAATCTATAAAAACAACACATTCCCTGATTGAGAAATGGTCAAAGGATATGAACAGGCAGTTTTCAAAAGAAGAAATCAAAGCTATCAATAGTCACATGAAAAAAAAATGCTCTAAATCATTATTTTCATTCTTATTTATTTATTTATGTTAAATCTAAATTCAAAATTAAAAGAAAAAGAAAGAAAAAGAAAACTTTGCCATGTCCACAGCAGAATATGAGAAAGATTCAAAATAAAAAGCAATAAATTTCCATTTCAAGAAAGCCTATCTAGTAAATAGTATGCATTGTATTTAGAACTTTCCACCCTTTTTTTCTTTTGCTTCCTTGTAAGTTTTCTTTTGTTCTCTGCTGTGTACTTGTGTACTTTTTACTTTATTCTCTCCCCTCCTCCCCAAGAAGGCTACAAGTAAATGTATGTTTTTTGTCTATGTGTATACCTATATCTATATGCATGTGTATGTGCATACATATGCACTAGCCCATCATTTTCTATGATATAGAATTATTCCAACCTTATCCTGTCTAAAACAAGATTGATTAATATGGTTGACATATAGTGTAGCTGCCCTACTTTTCTCTTTTGATTAAATATATATATATTTTTTATCAGATCATGATTGCTACCTCTGTGTTTTTTTTAATAATAAATTTTATTCTTAATGTTGTTGTATGTTTGTGTATATCTCTTTCATTTTATAATATCTCCTGAAAGCAACATATTGTTGAGTTCAAATTTTTAATTTGCTGTTTCCATTTTATGGGTGAATTTATCAAATTTACATTCTGAGCTATAATTACTTATTTTTTTTTAAATTTTCTTCCCTTCTATTTTCCTCAATATTTTTCTCATCCTATTCCTATCCTTCCTCACTCATCTGCTTTCTATTCACTCTCTACCTTGCTCTTCTATTACTTAAACCCACTCCAAGATTCCTTCCCTTATCTTCTTCCCCAATCTATCCCCTTGCTCTCTTGTTTCTCTCTGAATTTATTACTTTTATACCTTCCAAATGTTTATATTGTTCCCTCTTTATCCCATTCCCATTAATCTACTCACTCTTTTATAACCCTCATCCTATTCCCTCACTCTTTCTTATCTTTAAAAATTGAGAAGGCTTTTTATTCCCTTTTAAATGTATATGTTGTTCTTTACCTCATATCTGATGTGTCTTGAATTCCCTCTAAAAATGCCTTCCTTATCCTCTCCGCTCTCCTTATCCCATTAGCCTCTTATTTCTATCTAAACTTGGAAGAATTTTACACATATATGCAAACACACACACATACACATACACACACACACGTGTGTGTGTGTCTCTGTGTATTTTCCCCTCTATAATCTATTACTGATGAGAGCAGTGTTCCAGAACTACCAGCCCTCTTTCCATAATTCTTCTGTATCAGTTCTTTTTCTCACATCTCATTTGTGTGAAATAGTAATTATTTTTTAACTTTTCCTATAAGGTTTGGCTTTTGAGAATCACATCATACTCAGCTCTACCCATTTACTAACAACAATCTCAGACAAACTGTTTACATCTCCACATTAAAAGTGAACAATTCATTCTTATTGAATTCCTTATAATTAGTCTTTAATGTTTCCCTTCTTTTTCTCTTGAATCTTGTATGTCCAATTTTCTATTAAGTTCAGGTCTTTTGAACAAAATCTTGAAAGTCCAGTAACTCATTGAATGTCCATATCATTTTTTTTTCATTCAGAATTATGGTGGGCACGATACTTTTGGCTGCAACCCCAGTCCTTTTGCTCTTTGAGATGTAGAATTCCAGTACCTGTGGTCTTTTACTATATCACTGGTGGGTCTTGGGTAATTTTAATTGTGGTTCCACTGTATTTGAATTGTTTCTTTTTTTTCTTATTGCTTGCAATAATTTTTCCTTAACCTGTGGGTTTCAGAATTTAGGTATGCTGTAGATTTCCTCTTAAAATCTCTTTGAGGTGACAATCAGTGGATATTTTTCTATTTCTACTTTTCACTTTTCTTGTCTTCACTATTCCCATAGTAACTGTCCATGATTGGATTCTTCCTCTTTGCCTGCTCTTTTATTTAAATAGCAGCTTATTATTATAATTACCTCTAGTCCTGGTGTATGGAGGATGGTGCCTCTGGTCTCAAATCCTTCTTATTATTTTTGAGATTTTTCCCTGGGCCTACCTCTGTAGTCCTTTCTTCCTCTAAGCTATAGTTAACACTCCTCCCCCATTGTATTGGCTTTTCTGGATCCTGGTCACTTAAATTCTATATAACATCATAGAAATATTCTTTCTTAAACCAGGAAATTTAGAAGTATGTCAAAATATAATACTAGGTAAAGTTAGCTGAATTCCAAAAGAAAGCTGTGAATTGAGTAAATGTTAGGTGGAAAAAGAGGTGAATTAGATCTTACTTGAGTCAAATCAATTAGGTACTGCTTTCTGCTCTTAAATAATAAAGACAGATTAACTTTGATTGTCTACAATCAAATAATCAAATAATGGAGACAATGCAGGTGTTTTTGTTGTTATTGTTCATCCTTCCTTCTTTTAAAGAGGACCATGAGGGGCAAGTGATGTCCTGACTTGCAAATGAATTGGGTTTTTGAGTCTGGGCTGTGCAGAATCACCAACTTTACTCCTCTTCCTGAGTTATTAGGTTCTTTTGGCAAGATATAGATCAGAATGACTAAAGATGATCCTGGATGCAATGGAAGGCCTTGGCCTTTAAAGCTAAAGTCTTTCCCAGGTCTCAGTTTGTTGGAGGTAACATCCAGTCAGTTACTAAGGCTAGGCAAGAAGTGAGGCCAAAAAATGCCCTTTTACCAAGTTTTAAAAAAAATCATTCTAGGAGGGGAAGACTTTCAGGGTATCTGGACAAAACGGAAACAATTGTTATTCAGTCTGAGCCATTAGAACTCAAATAATGACCAAGATAGATTTAGACTGGGACCAGCTGTTGGCCAGTGAGAGTCGGTGGATTTAGGTTTAAGGGATGATCCCTAAAAGGTAAATCTAACTTGTAATCCTCAAGATATCTTGTGATGTTTCAGCAATCAAAAATTATATTCCTTTGGGCAGAGTTCCCCTAGGTAAGCAAGAGAAAGGAGGAGAAGAAAAAGGAAGGAAGGAAGGAAGGAACAAAGGAGTAGTCAAAGATGAAAGGAGCAGGAATATGTAACTATTCTTCATAGCTACATACATTTTTCAGGTTCACATTTGTCACTGTAAGCATTTAAGCATTTAGAAGCTCAAAGGATTTGCCTTTTAAAATAGTCAGTCCTACAATAATAGGCAACAAAAATATTTGGAATTTATGACTCTTTAAGGTACATTATATATAATATGCAATTACACACACACACACACACACACACACACACACACACACATATATATATGTATATGTGTCATGTGTGTATATACATATGTATATATTCTTATTTGATTGATGCCAAAATGGCATTCATAGGACACTTGGAAGCTCCTCTCCTAGAAATTCCATATTCACAGAAGTAGCCTTTCATTCCATGTTCCTATTATTAAACAGTAGCTTTCTTATCAGATTGTAAATTTTTTGAAGGTGGAATCTACATTTTATCTTAGTTTTATTTTCAGGGCCTAGCACTGTGTTCAACATCCAACATATGATTAATGAATGCAACTCTTCTCCTGGTAAGGTTGAACAATCTCCAAGAAGGCATATGTTGAAGCTAAAGCACCTAGGAAATGGAGAAATTGCAGGCTCAGAAGTAAGAAGGTGGTGCTTCCATTATAGTGGAAGTAAGAGTTTTTTTTTTTTTTTTTTAAGTTCTTCTGTATCGAAAGCTCCACTTTCTAGTCCTGATCCTTCAGTGTGAGTCCTCTTTTTCCACTTGAAAGAAACAAAACATCCAGGAAATTTAGTGACTTAGACCTCCTTGGAAACAGTCCAATCTGGACAGAAGAGCCATTACACAAATGTTCATTGACATTATTCTGTCAATAGAAACCTTCAAGCAGAAACATAAATTTGTTCAAGAGGTTCATACTTTAGGAAGGAGTTAAATTAGATGACCACTAAGAGAAACTGGGTAACATTATGTAAAGAACATCAGATTCTCTAAAGACCTGGACTTAAGTGATGCTTCTCTAAAGAGAAGTAATCTAAGTATATGAAAAATCAGTGTTCCAAAGATTTGTAAACTGTTAACAACCAAAGGCAAGAAAACTTCAAATCATTAAAAAGAGAGATGTACATCAAAATAATTTTGAGGTTTCAATCTCCTACCTAGTAAATTAACAAACATATACAAAGGTTGGAGATATTTTGTTAAGAGATTTTGTTCTACATCTCTTGTATATGATATGATGCCATATGTCTTTGTCATTTTTGTTATTTTAATATGAGAATTATTTATTATACATTATATTGTATACTAACAAAATACTCCCACTAATATATGTAATACATATATGTAATATATATATAATATAAAATACATACTTAAAGTTTTTTTTATCATATTAAACCAATTCTATATTCCTGAATAGCATTTCAGCCATTGCTTGCATATAATCTTTACAATATATTGTTAAAATGTATTTGTTTATATTTTATCATATTATTTTTTGCATCAATGTTCATTTGGGATATTGCTCTATGGCTTTCTTTTAGAGTTTTGATTTTCCTGAGTACATATGTAAAAGCATTATTTATGTTATTGAAGAAATTTAGTATAATACCACAAAATAAGTGGGAAAACTAGAAAAACATATTGATTATCAATATTGGAAGAAATTTGAAGGACATGACTTAATTCTTTGTTGGTAAAGATGTGAATTAGTACAACCATTTTGGAAAGCAATTTGAAATCATGCAAATAAAGTGTTTTAAATATCTATATCCTTTGACTCAGGGATTACACTATTAAGCAAATACCCTAAAAATGGTCTTTGAAAAAAAAGAAAGTTTTCCAAACATAAAAATATTTGTAGTAGCACTTTTTTGTGACAGCAAAAAAGTGAAAACAAAGTAAATGCTCATCCACTTATATGTTGTGATAAATGAAAGTAATGGATTATGTTAAAAATGTTGTCAGAAACAGTGAGCATTATAAATACATAGTAGCTTAGAAAAATGTATTTGAACTGATACAAAATGAAGAAAGCTGAAATAGAAAGAAAAAAATAATATACATAACTACTATAACAACAGGGAAAGAAAGAACAACCATTAAAACCTAATCAAAAATTAGTGTTGTAAAACTATAAGGAACCAGCATTGCAATCTCATCCTACTCCACAAATGGGAATATTACATATAATGTCAGATATTTTTATATGTTGATTGTTTTGTTGATTTTTCCTCTTTTTAAGAAATTATTATAAATAATGACTAATTGGAAGGAATTGGGGGTCTAGATGACATAAAACCAAAAGATTATATATTCATATACAATGTGTATGTGTGTGTGTGTGTGTGTGAGTATGCATACATGTGTATGTGTGTGTGTGTGTGTGTATGTAAACATTTAATTCCTATTTCTATAATTTATCCTATGGTATTTTTAAATTGAGGGGACTGCATATGAAAGATTGCTCCAAATAGTTGAGGGCATAAATGAAAATCAAATCAATACGTTAGCTAAAAGAGATTCACCTTTATATTATTGGGGAAAATGTCCTGTGAAATGATAAGCACACTCAACATCATTAGTGGAATTATGAATCATTTCCTCTGTCATGGAAAGACATTTAGAATTATGTTAAAACTGTAACTAAAACAGACATACACTTTGATCCTGAAATTCAAAACAAGTTCCCACAAAGCAAAGAGAAAAAGAAAGGATCCATAAACACCAAAATATTCTTCGGAGAACTTTGTGGTACCAAAGAACTAGATATAGAATGTATTCCCATTGACTGGGAAGTGGCCAAACAATTATGGTGTATTCATATAATGGGATGTTATTATTGTGCCATAAGAAAAAAAAAAGCAATGTGAAGAAATTCAAAGACATATGGACCAAGTTCTATAAACTGATCTAGAGAAAATTGAGCAGAATCAGGAAAATATATATACAATGACTATTAAAAATAAGTGAAATAACAAAAATGATATTTAAAGAGATGAGAAAATTAAACCACTTAACTTAAAATTTAAAGAGTAAAGCACTTAGTACATTGCCTGGAACATATTACATAGTATGTAAACGTTTATTCCCTCTTCTCTGTCTTCCCTTCCCCAAGATGCATCTCCATCTCCATCTCCATCTCCCTCCCTCCCTCCCTCTCTCCCTCTCTCTCTCTCTCTCTCTCTCTCTCTCTCTCTCTCTCTCTCTCTCAAAATGAGTATGAAAAATTATGTACCATATCATCAGATTTGGTTGATATGTCGGTCACTTTTGTTGGTTTTTTTTTTTCTCTTTTTATTCTTATTATAAGACATGGCTTTCTAGTTAGGGAAGGTAGAAGTCACATATTTAGAAATGAAGGTAATATAAAAGACAAAGTAAAAATTGAGAGCAAGTTATTTTTATTAGATGAGCTCCAAAATTCCTTCTAGCTCTAAATTCTAGGAGTTTTCTTTCAATACTATGATTTTTATATTTTAAAAATAATAATATTTTCACTGCCTCCTGTATCTTGTCATCAGATGTCTAATAGACTCAACCTTCTAAAATAGAGTCCAAAAAAAAATAAGAACAATGTTTTCTTAGCACCTCAAATAACCACCCCAATGCCTAGGTAGTAAATACAGGTTGTTAGGTCATTGCTTGGAGTCTTTTGTCAAGTCAACAAATATTTGTTAAGTCCTTCCTATGTGCTAGGCAATGTGCTAAACAGCAGACATACAAGGGAAAACGAAAAGAATACCTGTTCTCAAGTAACAAACCATGTAACTGGGGAGAAAACATATAAACAATTATGTACAAATACAATACATATTAAATTGAACATCCTCTCAGTGAGAAAATTTTAGCATTAAGAATGGGATGGAGTGTATTGGAAAGTCTTGCAGAAGGTGGATTTAGCTAAGACTCAAAGGAAGCCAGGGCATTTAGGAAACTAAGATAGGGAGGAAGTGTGTGTGTGTGTGTGTTTTTTTTTTTCCCCTCTTCGATTTAAGACACATTGCTCATCAGTTTTTTTGGATAAGAAATAGCTGAAGAAACAAGTTATGTTGAACCTGGATAAGAGTAGATATGAAAAGATCATGATAACCATGTACAAATATCTGAAAAGTTGTATGGTCTAAGCATGAGAAAGAGCCAATAGGAAGTCTCAGAGATAGAGAGTCTCTAGAGAGTCTTGTACAAGAACCAGAAGGACACTATTGTCCCTGGGTTGTAGAATCCATTTAAAGGGAAAAAGAAATAAAAAATAGGAAATGTAAACAGAGGACTGGCTATGAAGACCCATACTTTCCATCTGTTCCTTAGTTTACACACAAACGTAGCTATATGGTTTACTGTCACATCTATCTGGAGATATAATTCAATCTTATATTGTATAAGAATTCAGTAATCAAGGGAAATTTAAAAATAGTAACAGCTATTTAAAAAAGCAAACTACTCTTCTGAATATAACATATTTAAGAAAGGGAGCATTACTTAAAGAAGTAACATGAATTATCTAGAACATTTACAATATAAAGAAGGGATTCATTTATAAAAATTCTTGGTGGAGGAAACAATTTTAGAATCTAGGTTCATTCTAGATTAAAATAATTTCTCTGGTATCTTCAGTAATGCTGATTTTATTCTCTCTGAATCAAAAAGTTTTCTCTTCTCATTATTATTAATTATACTTCTATGCTGTCAGCCTCCTTATAATCATTTTTCTACACTTTCTCCTTTCCCCGCATGGCCAATTTCACTAATTTTTAACCCTGTATTTCCAATGCAGTCATTTTAGTCCAGATAAATAGCTTAAATAATTTAATTCAAATATTTCTCCTGCTTTGAAATTATATATATATATATATTTATGTGTGTGTGTGTGTGTGTGTGTGTGTGTTGATTTTTTTATTCTTACCATAGCTAATCAGAAATTTTCAATGTAGGTTCTTTAGGACATTAGACTAGCCATCTAAAATGGAAAAGCAAAGTATAAGAAAAATTCTTATTACTAAGATAATATGTAGTTTTCCAAACTATGATATATATAAGTCCTTAATTTGACTTCTGACTCTGAAACAATGTATTCATACATTATAAAAATAATTGTAAATATAATCATGTAGCATTTTCCATTAAAGTCTTCCTTTGGTACATCATTATGACATGGAGGTGTGTGCTTCCAGGATGCTTATGAAAGTGGTGAATAAACAACATGGAAAGTCTTCTGAGTCTAATAAATTGATTGTCTCCCTGTTTATCAAAGACCAATTTAAATAAAATCAGTGTGGGATGACAGTTTATTTTTGTTTTTTCCTCTTGAAACTTTAAAAGACCATCTAGTAGTTAAGAGTTATAATCAGTAAAAGCAGAGGCAATGAGTACAGCAAGGAAATCACAGGTCCATGATGAATTATAAAAGTATTTATGTTTCCTACAACTTTACAATTCTCTTCATAACAACAAAACCTCCGAAGTTATAAATGTGATGTCAAATTCTTATAAAATTAATAATTTAATATTTTTCATTAAAAATCTTTAGCTATTTTCATCTTTTCTTATTCTTCTTTCCTGTCTCCTGAATATTTATACTTTCACAGGATTTAGTATTTCTCATTTCATATATGAGACTCAAGTCTGCTTTTTTTATTCTTCTATTTTTCCCCTTTCCTTTTATTTTTTATCATAGTTTATCGTTAACTTAACAAGACTCTATAAATCTCATTCACTTCCCTATAATCTTGGCTAGCTATCTCCAAAATATTTTTCTAGGATACATTCAGAAGTTAAGCCTTGCAGTTCCCTCTTTTATATCATTCTTATGGATTAGAAAGTAGATGCTTTCTCTTTCTCCCTGGAATTTTCTAATTGACCAAGACTTTCAAAGTGTATGTGGGATCTCTGCTTTGTCCTACTTGTTTTTCAATCTCAACTGCTCCCCCCATATTTATCTTTCCAATTTTTAAAATTGCATTTTATGCTTATCTTTTAATTTCCTTTTTTAATGCCTTTGAATTGTATTCTTCACTGTCATACCATCTTCTTCACTCAGTTCTCTTAGGTATATTTTCTTTTCTGTTTTCAAAAGTTTTTTTTTCCCCTCTTCAATTTAACACACATTGCTCATCAGTTTTTTGGATAAGAAATAGCTAAAGAAACTAGTTATGTTGAACCTAGATAAGAGTAGATATGAAAGGATCATGATGAGCATATACAAATATCTGAAAAGTTGTATGGTCTAAGGATCAAATGTGCTCTGTACAGGTCAAGACAGCAGAACCAGTCTCCATGGAGGGATATATGAACATATATGTACATATACATGTGTGTGCATGTGTGTACACATATAAACATATGTAACATATAAACATTTGCTCATGGACACATAGTATATTTTTCTCTCTCTCTTCTCTTTCTCTTTTTCTCTCATGGAAATGGAATGGCAGCCTTATGAGATAGTAAGCTTTCTATTGCTAAAAGTATATACCATTCTCCATCTACTTTTAATAATTTAGTAGTCTCCATTGTGTGAAAAGCTAGGCTGAATGACCTCTAAGATCCCTTCCAGCTTTGAATCTCTCATTCTGTGACAAATTCACAGCTAGATCCAATGACCCATTGACCTCTAATGTTTCTTTCAACTCTAAAATCTATGGTTCCATCAACTCATTTGACATTGCTTCTTATAATCCTTTTTTGCTTTTCTCTTATATATCTCAGATTCTGGATTTAAATTCTGGTTATGGTAATTAATGTCTTTTGACCTTATTAGCATTTAACCTCATACTTGAAATGAAGTTCAACTAAATTATCTTTAAAGCTACTTCTAGTTCTAAATTCTACGATCCTGGGATCCTCGATTTTTTTTTTTATTTACCGCTCTACCACTCCATCATCATTTACATCCTCATTGTATTCTTTCATAGGTTGTCGTCTTATGTTTTCAAAAATCATATCTCATCACTAAAAGATTTTCTCGCCACCAGTCTTTTTACAAGAATATGTAGAATATGAAGCAAGTCTCCCAATCATTTTCATCTCATTCTTTCTTAATGTTGAAACACAAAAACATTTAAGTATGAAATAATTCTTTATTAATCATACTCTGAGCTCCATTCTCTTCTAAATGATATAGAAGCTGCTTTCTGGATATTTGCCTTAATATTTCCTAGATTCTTGAAAAGATCCCCACCAGCTGCTAGATATGATCTATTGTTGAGAATGTTACAAAAGAAATACCACATTAAGACAGAATATATGTATATACAGAACATAGAACAAAATACAAAAATTTCTTGATCAGTCTCACTAGTCTTTCTTGATCATAATTTTTGAATTTACTATATTTAATTTTATTCTATTCTCCTCTTCCTTTGGGAACATTTTCCAATTTTGCTATTTTTTGCTGCTTTTCACCAATGTTCATAGAGGTTTTCTTATTGATCAGCCTCCATTTTATTTCATCAATATTAGAGAGAGTTACTTTCTCCTCCCCCCCATTTTTATGACTTGATTCTCTCTCACCCTTCCTGTCCTCCTCTCTCAATGTAGAAACTCCTTCCATTTCTACAGATGGATCCTGTAACTTATAATTGGAGAGAATAGTTGTCTGTGGTACTGAAAGTTTAAATCATATACTCATAGTGACATAGCTAGCATATGTCAGAGACAGTACCTAAACTCAGATTCTTCTGACTCCAAATGTGGCTGTCTATCCACTATACCAGTGATTCTCAACGTGTTTTTCCAGGGACCTTTGGGAGTAAAACTATTTTCATAACAATACCAAGATATTTTAATTTCTAATATGGCAAATATTTATAGATATAATGCAAATAAACAAAACCACTTGGGGTTGATTAATATCTTTGAAGAGTCTAAAAGAGACCCGAGACCAAAATGCTTGAGAATCAGGATTCTATATTATATAATGCCTTGCTCCTTTTTTTTTTTTCTCTTACTGTTGTAGCATTGTTCTATTAAGCTGCAGATGGCTTCATCTGGCACATTACTGTTCCCTTCTCACACTTACACTCTACATCATTCAAATAAGATGTATTTTCTTATCAAATGTCCAGACCATCCACTTATTAGTAGTTAAATAGACATTATGAAACCCTTGTATGAAATGATTTTTTCTCTTTTAAGAAAAGGGACACTGATGTTAGTTTTTTTTTTTTTTTTTAACATAGTTTAGCTGTGGAATATCATATCTCTGTATGGAAAATCAGTATTCAAGCAAAGTTTATTTGTTCCAAATATTATACATATCTCCCTGCTCTGTCATACCATATTAGTTGGCTCAAATTTACTAAATGTTTAGTTAATATCCACCTCCTTATGGAACTCTTTCCCCACCATCCATATGAAGTCTAAACATTGTCAGACTTTGTCCCAAGACTCCTTCAAAGATCTTGTAATCACTGTTTAGCGACATTAGTGACTTTCAGTTTTTAATATCATCTTTCTTCCTATTTAAAAATAGCTTTGCTAACACTTGTTTTACTGGGCTGCTCATTTCTTCTTTCTCCCATATGCCACTGAGAACAGCACGGAGAGATTTGCTCAGGCATCGAGATCATTAGGCTCCAGAGCATTTTGCTTTGTCAACAACTCCATCTTTCTGTTCATTCACTCCTTTAGCTGTGATGTATTTGTTGCATCATTTGCTTTTTAATTATTGAATTAGATCTTACCATCAGCTCATTCCCTTTTCCTTCTATATCTTTTCTTCTTTTTGAAAGGTCTGTAAAAGACTATTCCCTTGATCAGAGTCTCTCTTTTGACTACATCTCAAGCTGTCTATTTTTCTCGCTTCAATACTATCTTCTTTTACTCTTACACACAATAACACGTCTGTAGGTAGTGTCATTATTCTTATATGGGTTCTTCCTTCTATTATCGCATTGACTTTCTCTTTATAAGTGTCCCTCATTAGCTTTACTTCCCTGCCTGTATCTCCAAGTTATTCATCTTTATTTTCCATATTGTGCTCTTCATTGAAGACTTCTTAAATGAGAATATCTATGTTCTTTAAAATCTTGCTCTTTGTTCCTTAAAAATTTTCTATACATCATATGAAATTCCTCAAGTCTATGAATTTCTCTCCTCTTTCGTCTTTTCCCCTCCACTCTTCTCTTCTCTTTTCTTCTCTGCACACCCCCATGGTGTTGCGCAATGCCTGAAACACTACTGGCCCATGATAGATGTTTGTTGACGAACACATCCTGCCACTTTGTATTCTTGGGATAACCAGATGTGTTTCTTCCTAATTTTTCTTCAACCCTTTCAAAATTTTCCCCTTTTTAGTGGGAGTTCCCCCCCCATGTAAATTCTACTGTGAGTTTTCCAGATGTTGAAAAATGTTCAACTATATACTATAACACGTTTGGAAAAAGAGTTAGACTTTCCTTTTAGTTTCATAATCTGAGTTTCTATAAGTTATATTATTTTATATGTGTATTCTTTGAATTATATTCTGTTATTTCTAGGTATGTCTAAACAAACATACCTTCCAGACTTGTTCTGATACATTAATCCCAAGTATTTAGTTTTTAATGGTCACTTTCTAGTTATAACCATCCCATCATCCCAAACAACTGAAATCACCTCACGCCACCACTTTCCTTGTATTCAGAGAAAATGTTGTCTCATTCAATACCTCTTCATATTAATATTTACTTAGAGAATATATAACTTCAGAAATTTTCTTTTGCCCCTTAATAATATTATATAAATACATATATACACACATACATCTATATATAGATATGTAATAGACAGATAGACAGATAGATAGATAGCTGATGTATGAAATACCAATATCTCTTCAAGTCTCAAAGCTGGAACGGATCTTATCAACCTAGTTCTAACCACACTGGAAAAATAATACCCTCTACCACATATGTGATAAGTAGTCATGAAGCCTTTTTTCTTTCTTTTTTGCTGAGGCAATTGGGATTAAGTGACTTACCCAGGATCACACAGCTAGGAAGTGTTAGGTGTCTGAGAACAGATTTGAACTCAAGTCCTACTGACTTCAGGGCTGGTGCTGTATTCACTGTGCCACCTGGATGCCCCATACAACCTTTTTTTTTTTTTTTTTCTTTAATTTTTAATTTTTTTTTTGGTAGCCTTTTCTTGAAAAGCCTTATTAATGGGGAACTCACTACCGCCTGAGAAAGGCCTTTTCTACTTTTAGGTAATTGGCAAGAAGGAATGTAAGACTGGGAGCAGAAATATTTCAGAAAAAATAATGTATTTCCCTCTTTATATCAATCCTGAATCTTTCTCTTGTCAATTAGATTCCTAATTACTACTCACATATAGGAAGATTCCAAACCATGAATTTTACAAAGAACTAATCTCTTTTTTGTAGTGTTTTTTTTTTCTCCTGAGGCAATTGGGGTTAATTGATTTGCCCAGGTCACACACCTAGGAAGTGTTAAATGTCTAAGGTCAAATTTGAACTCAGGTCCTCCTGACTACAGGGATGATGCTCTATCCACTGCACCACCTAGCTTCCCCTCTTTTTGTAATGTTACTACAAGAAGTAAATCTCAAAAGCTGAATCCAATTTAATTCTTAAAAAAATCAATTGCCAAAAATCTATTTCTCCCTCACCTCATCTTCTACCTCATGAAAAGAAATAAAAAAGAAAAACTCCTCCTTGTGACCAATATGTACAAACAAAACAAATTCATATGTTGTCTCCAAAAGTATGTCTCATTCTGATTTTAAAGTCTATTCTTCCTCTGTCAAGTGGCTAATAGCATGCTGTGTTAATCTTCTGGAATTGTGGTTAGTCATTGCACTTCTCAGTGTCATCCAGTGTTTTTAATCTTGTCATGTTATATAAATTATTTCTTGCTTCTGCTCATTGGAAATCCAGATATAAGTCTTCTAGGTTTATTTGAAACTATCTGCTTTGTCCTTTTTTAAGGTCTAATAATATTCCATCATATGAATAACAATAATGGCTGGCATTCACATCGTATCAGACAAATATTATTTCATTTTCTCCCCATAACAATCCTAGAAGGTAAGTGCTATTATTATCCCCATTTCACAGATAAGGAAGCTGAGGCAGGGAGAGGCTAAGTGACTTGCCAAGGATTACACAAACAGTAAGTGTCAGAGGCCAGAATACAATTCAGTTCTTCTTATGAACTAGTGTACTGTGCACTCTGCTATCCAGCTGGCTTTGTATACATAATTTATTTGGTCATTCTCCATTTGATAGCCATCACCTGAGCTTCAGTTTTTCTTCATTACCAAAAAAAAAGGAGTTGCCATAAATATTTTTATACATAAATGCACCTTCTCCCTGCTCTCTTTGGGGGATAATGGTATTGTTTTTGCAGATGATGTGCACAGTTGAATAACTTTTGGGGTATAGTTTCAAACTGAACCAGCTTCTTTATTCCCAGAGGCCTGTGGGTAGGCTTTACCCTTTCTACATTCATAATGTCTTTATATGTTCTGGACTATATCAGGCTTTCTTTGCACGTATGTGATTCTGTTTAGTACTTCAAGACTTCCTTTGCATACCCTCTTTTCTCCTCTCCTCAATGTCTCCTTGATCCACCTATTACTACTTCCTTATATCTTTCCTTCTTCTGGAATGGGGACTCAATCCATTGTGATCTATCATTCTCATTCTTTTTGGTCTTTCCTTCTAGTTACATTGCCTGAGTTACTCCCCCATGCAACTCCCCGCCTCCCCCAACCTTCTTTGTGCTTCCGAACTATCTCTTCGGCAATAAATGTTCCTTGTGAATATGTTGACTTACTGTCTTCCTGCTGTTTACTTGCCACCCTCTTTATTTATCCCAAGCTACTTCATCTGCTTTCCTGCTCTTTCTTTCCCTCCAAAACCCTGATATCCATCTCCTTTATTTTCTCCCATCTCTTCTTAAAGCTGCCTCTTACTACCTTCTCCTCCTCTTAACAGTCCCCAGAGGATGCTCTGCCTTCATTTAGGCAGCTGTTAGTAGTTCAGTTGTTTCTCTTTCCTTTCCATTTTGGAGCTTCACAGCTGGCCCAGCTGGGCCTGTCTCCCTGTTTTATGATGACACACACTTGGGCAGTTTGCATAGTTGTGTCCTTTGTTACCACAATTTCTCTCCTTCCAGGCTCTACTCTGTCCCTGTTCTCCACACGAAAAGCCCCTTTCCAGAGGGCACATTAAACTCAGAATATTTTTAAACCATTTCTAAAGCAGGCCTTTGGCTGTCCTTTATCCCAGCCAAAACTCTTCTCTATTTCTAAATGAAAAAGTACCTGGCAGGAAGCTAACTCCATTCTCCATGTTCCATTGTCCTCGTTGTCCAGTCCCCCCAGCTGCCTGAAATTTTTACAGGACAAATTTATGCATCACAATATCTTTCAAAGCATTTTATCCAGTGTCTCTTATATCATGAAGAAAATGAACAGAGCCTTGAGGCTATCGGAAAGAATGACAAGGTTCTTCGAGCCATCCTCCTCTTATTTCCCTGCTTCTAAAGCTTCAAAAATAAATCCACTTTCTCTACTGATCTAAAATTCACATCAAATGTAAACAGCTGCCAAAGTTCCCATATTAGCTCATTCTCTTCCTTGTCAAAACCCTTCCCTCAACCACTATCACAATCTCTGTGTTTGCTTTTTTTTTTTAGCAATACAAAAACATTTAATAAGCACCTAGTAGGTGCCAGGTATACAGCTAGGCAATTTGGGATACAAAGATAAAAATAATCCCTGCCCTTGGGGAGTTTATATTCTCCATATATAGGAAAGAGGAGAAGCAGGGATACAGATATAAAAGCATCAAATATAGATGAAAGGAATTGAAAGGTATTTGAGCTAGTGTCACTAGTGACTGTTGTGATTAGGAAAATCATCATGTAGAAGATGGTCCTGAAAGTGAAATTTGAAAGAAATGAGTGGTTCAAGAGCCATGAAAAAGGAGACAGAGAATTCTTAACATAGGGGGCAGCCTACTGTTAAAAAAAGCAGGGGGATGGCTTATGGGAGATCATATATGTGTGTGTGCACATGTGTGTGTAAATACACACACATATATATATACACATGTGTATATTTATATTGCAACATTATATACATGAAGTCCAGTTTGATTAGAATGGAAAGTGCATGAGGGGGAGTAATGAGAAATCAATCTGGAAAGCTAGATGGCAGCCAGATTGTGAAGGACTTTAAATGTCGTCCTAAGGAGTTTTACTTTCTAGCATGTTTCACACATGCCTACATGTTTGCATGACAGTGGAAAACAAACCTCACACATCCTTTTCACAAGCTGGTACCCTAACTGCAGGAGCCAATCCACTTCATTTAAAAATGAGTATGGAGTCTCAATGGCAAGCCTGTGCTACTCTGTTCAAGATCATTATCCTGCTGGTTACTGACAGGGAGAGAAGAAACAACCATTCCCTTTCATCTTCAGGCCCCTCTTTAGGGCTCCAGAGAAGTTAAGATTTCAAAGAGTAAGAAGTTTATCCCATTTCAAGTACAACCATTTTACAAAGATGCTGTTAAGTATTTATTAGTAACTTGTAGAGAAAGTGCATCCTGTTTGTGCTAGAGATACAGCCCCCTCTGAAAACAGCTGGGTGGGAGGAGGATCCTCAGAATTACCAGAGTCATTCATTGACATGTAAGATTCTGATCTAATAAATATTGTCAGGAGCACACAGCCACTAATGTCCTATTTCAGAGTCTATCGTTGGGAAAAGCCCGTGACCATTTAGACCCCTGATGGCTATGCCATTGGATTATAAACTCCAACAGATTCCACTGATCTGGTTAGGCAACAAAATCATGGGAGATATGTCCCTGGAACTAACATGTTAGGATCCCAGGGGACCCATCTCAGACTCTCATCTCCTTTTTCTTAACTGATATATAAACCCCAGGAATATATGCTTGCTCTCCACTTTCTGCACCATCTCCCTTGCCAACAAACTGGTCTGTATGTATTGTCTTCCATAGAAATGTATGTTCCTTGGCTAGGGATCGTCTTGTTTGACTGAATTTGTATGCCAGTATTTATCATAGTGTGTAGCACATATTAAATGTATGTTAAACATTAATAAATATTCTGCTTAACTGAGTGGCTGCCCATCAGTTAGAGAATGGCTAGTAAGTGATGGTATATGAATGTTGTGGAATATTATTGTTCTATAAAAAAAGAGCAGCAGGATGATTTCAGAGACATCTGGAGAGACTTACATGAACTGATGCTAAGTGAAATGAGCAGGACCAGGAGATATATATGAAGATTAATTCTGATGGACATGGCTCTCTTCAACAATGAGATGATTCATATTAGTTCCGACAGTCTTGTGATGGAGAGAGCCATCTGTACCCAGAGAGAAGACTATGCGGACTGAATATGGATCACAACATAGTATTTTCACTCTTCATGTTGTGGTTTGCTTGTATTTTGTTGTTTTTCTTTCCTTTTTGATCTGATTTTTCTTGTGCAGCATGATAATTGTAGAAATATGTATAAAAGAATTGCATATGTTTAACATATATTGGATTACTTGCCATCTAGGGAAGGGAGTGGGGAAAAGGAAGGGAAAAATTTGGATCACAAAGTTTTGCAAGGGTGAATGTTGAAAATTAGCCATACATATGTTTTGAAAATAAAAAGCTTTAATAAAAACAATTATATCCAGAAAAAAGATTCATAGATATGTAAAAGTTCAAATGGATTTTTAGATCTCAGTAATAATTTCCAACAACAAAAACATGCTCTCCTCTCTCTCAACTTCCTTCTCTATCTCTCCCTATCCCTCTCCATCTCTCTCCCCTTCTTTCTGTCCTTCTTCCCCTTTCTCCAGTCTACCCCACCTCTCTCTCTTCTTCCCTCTTTATATTCCTTCCTCTTTCCCTCTCTCCTTTTCCTTTTCTCCTCCTTCTTTCTGTCTCTCTCTTTCTCCTTCTTTGCCTTCCTCCCTTTCCCCCATCCATGCATTAGGACATAGCCAGAAATTCATCACTGAGTTAGCTGCATATTGATGGAGTTTTCAACCTTACCAACTATTTTTCAGAGACTATCTGTATGAGAAGAGGAGACTATTCATAACAAATAAAATGAGTACCCCTGAATTATTATTATTATTATTACTCTCAAGCATCTCTAAGTAATGAAAGCAAGTTACAGGAAGAGCAGCAACATTCAAGGAAACTCAATACATTAACATATAGACAACACAGTGGATGTGGAGCATAAATTATATTAAAATTAATCTAAATTACAAATGATTTTATTGTATTTTGATTTAGTTTAATTATTTTTGATTACTTGCATTTCTCCCTTATTTTTCTAGTCTCATTTATGGTCCTTAATCTTTTCAAGTTCCTATTAACTTGAATCCAATACCCTAAATATAGAAACAGGCTATAAAATACTTAGAGAAAGTGTTTACCTAATGTGTAGAAGTAGGTCAGATGTTTTAAATCAATTAATCAATCAACAAGTACTTATAGAGTGAATACTCTTCAATAATATTTATTCAACAAACATTTATTAAGTCTTTTTTGTGTGAAGGTTTCTGTGGCAGAGAGTGAGAGAGAAAAAAAAAATTGAGAAAAGACAGTTCCAGACCTCAGAGAGTTTATAGTCTAGAAAAAGAATAAGATACACTGTTCAAACAATAACACACAATATTATATGATTAAGTATATTACGGAGAAGGTGAGATGTTAAGTCAGATGGGGAAAAGATCATTCATTGACATGAAGGAAGGGTTCGGGGAATGTTTCCCAGAGGATTGACATTTGAGATAAATGTTAAATGATAATTAGGAATTTAATAGGCAAACAGTGGGGAGAAAGGGCATTTCAGATATAGGGAACTACATGAGTCAACTTACAGAGGCATGAGAGAGAGATCTATATTCAATGAATCAAGACTAACTCCTGAGCAGGCATTTAAAGATAGTAAAGAGGAGTTCCATGAAATAGGGTTGTGAAGATAGTATACTAGTATCAGGTCAGATTCTAGATTATTAGAAGGGCAAAAATGATGACAAAAGGAGCTTGAGGTTTGTTCAATCAGTAATAGGAGGTCAGTGAGGATTTTTGAGAAGAGGAATGACATAACCAGATAGACATAAGGAAGGGTATTCTAGTATGACATGAAAGACAGATTGGAGAAGTAAGGGATGTGCAGAGGAAAGAGGAGGGTATTAGATCAAGCAGGTGGTCATGAAGAACTGGACTAAGAAATTGACAGTGGGAATAGGAGGGAGTGGATAGAATGAAAAATGTGACTGAAATAGCATAGACAGACATTAGAAACTGGTTAAATTGATATAGAAGAAAGAGTCAAGAAATCTCAACATGGAAGGGACTTGAGTGGCTATCTAGTCCAACCATTATTGAGCAGAAATCTCCTCTACAGAAAAAGTACTTATATGGCTGCTACTTGAAGATCTGTCCTAAGTATATCCTCCCTTCTCCAAGGACATTTATGTTATCTTAAAACAGTTTTAATATTAGGAAGTATTTTTTACATCTACTGAACTCCATCTCTCTGAAACTTCTACCCATTGTGTTGCAGATATGCACATACATACACATACATATAACTACAGGTGTGTATATATAAGTGTACATGTGTAAATGTATGTATTTTTCCCAGTGATCAACAGGCAGTTATTAAATGTTACATGTCAAGCACTCTGCTAAGCACTGGAGTTAAGAAGAATGACTCCTAAAATCTCCTTGCCTTTACAGAGAAAACATTTCAATGGGGGAAAGGACAAACAATGAAAATAACCAGGCGCACAGGTGTGCATATATAGAGAGTTGAAAGATGATCTGAAAGGCAAAGGAACTAGAAGCTGAAGGAAACTGAGAATTCGTTCTGTAGAAGTTAGGCTTGAAATCAGAACAGAGCAAGTCTAATACTTTCCCAAATGACAGCCCTTTAAATATTTGAAGAGAGGTAACATTTTCACTGCACGATTTTCTCCTGATTAATTAAATCGACTAGCATTTATTACATGCCTACTATGTACCATTTGGTACTTGGTGCTGTGCATACAAAGACAAATATGAATATTTGAGAACAGATCCCATTTTCAAGAAGCTTATGTTACTCTGGGGGAGATAACACACACACACATGTAGAAAGAAAATATACACAAAATACATAAAAGGGGATTTTTGACAGAGAGGGAACTAGCAACCGATTAGATGCTTGGGCTAAAGTCATCCCTTTAATAATATAACTCTAAGACTAAATGCTTTCAGTTCCTTTGAATTAGACTCATATAGCCTAGCCTGCTGTTCCCTCATCATTCTGACTGCTCTTTTTTATTTATAATATTTTAGCTGTCATTGTCTTTCCTAAAATGTGGCACATGGAACTGAACATAATATTCCAAATACGTCCCGAGCATAATAAAATAAGACTGTGACAATTTCCCTCATTCTAGATAGTATGTCTCTCTTAATTAAACTTATGATCATATTAGGTCTTCTGGCTGCCATATACTAACTACTTTTTTTTTCCTTACTCACTCTTTCATTATATATCTTTAGGCTTTTAAGAAACTTTAGAAACTCCCTCTGTCCATCAGAATCTGCCTTGGATTGCTAACTCATGTTAAGCTTATAAGTCACTAAAGCACTGAGGTTTTGCCATTTAAATATATTTTTTTAAAGTTACATCGTCTCCTATCTTGTGCTTGGACAGTTGACTTTTTAAACTGAAACTTTTTAAACTATAAATTTATTCTTATGAAATTTCATCTTATTAGATTTGGCCCTTTGTCCCAACCTGTCAAGATCTTTAGGAATCTTTATACTCTGTCACTCAATGTGTTAGCTATCCTTCCCAGCTTCTTGTCACATGCAACTTTGATAAATATGCTACCTGTGCATTCTTCTAGGTCATTTGTAAAAATAAAGAACAGCACAGGACCAAGGACAGCTCCCTGTAGTCTTCCACTAGAAATTTCCCCTCCAATTTGACATTGATTCTTTATAGACTGTTCTTCGGTTCAATCATTCAACCAGACTTGAAACTACCTCACTGTATAATCATGAAGAAACAAATGTGGTGCAGTGGAGAAAGCATTGGACTTGATGTTGGAGGCCTTAGGTTGCTGAGCAAGCCATTCCCTCTCTGAGTTTCAGTTTCCTCATCTGACAAAAGAAGGGATTAGATAACCTTTAAGTTTTTTTTTTCTAGCTTTAAATACATTATTCTATTGTTTTCATCTTTTTTTTTTTTTTGAAAGGCTGTCTTAAGTCTCTTACCAGACTTTACCTTTTTTTTTTTTCCCTGAGATCCGGGTATGCAATGTCCAAGATTCTCCTGATCTGGCAGTGTGGTTACTTGGTCAGAAAAGGAAATGGTGTTACTCTGGCGTGATCTGTTCTTAATAAAGGATCCTGATTCTTAGTGATCACAATTTCCTGTGCTCCAGATCCATCCCTTTAATAATATACTTTAGAATTTTGCCAGCAACTAAAGTCAAGGTCATAAGCTGGTAGTAAGACTTCACCTTCCTGCCTTAAAAAAAAATCTGGCTATTTGCCCATTATCAGCCCTGCGGTTCTCCTTCCACTTCACATGATTTTTCAAATATCACAGACAGCAGCCCAATAATTATAAGGTCTCACATCCATCTTGGGTCTCAACAACTAGGCTTATGGGGCAATAAACAAGCTACTTAAAGAGGACTCGGAGGCAACATGGATTCTAAACCTCATTATTAGGGGATAGGCAGTGGTTTTTGGTTTCTGCTGATTCAGTGGTCGTGAATTGAGCACCATTGACACGTGCAGGGTATCGGATAAAGAAAGGCAGAGTCATCAGTTAATTCTGATGAGGGATTTTTAAACTCTTATTTCCTTGTTGGCGTAAGGCTGAGAAATTTTTTTTGCAGCTGATGTACTAGGTTGGGGCTGTGACTAAAAGTTACTAGATTTTCACTTTATTGATGATCCAGCAGATAAACCTTGACTTGACTTCCTTATCTTGCTAAGCCTCTACCTCATTAGCAAGACTGCCAGCTCCTAAAACTATTTATTGGAGCAAGGGGCAACCACACACAGCTGTGCACCTGCACACAAAACTCTGCCTTGATTTCTCCTCACTGCTACTAATCTAGCTGGCATAGTTCATCCAGATTCAGGCCCAGTCTAACATCAGGGACTGCATAGATTGTGCAACTAAAGGTGAAAAAAAGAATTATCCAAATGTGTTTTCTCTGAGGTTAGAAAAAAAAATTGCCCTTATACGACCTCAAAAGCATATGAACACTGACTTTATAAGCAGCTTAAAGCACATTATTTTTTATTCATTGTTGTTAGAAAGTCAATAATTTAATTTATTGGTGCCAAACAGGCCTGCATCTCTATGGAGCTGGATAAGCTTATCACTGTTTAGAAGAGCAACTCAAATCTGATTTTTGATCAAAGGTGTCTTAGAGCATCATGTTCGTGCTGGCCCCCCATTGTGACTGGGGAAAGACTTCCTGTGTCAAGCCCCTGGAAAGGAATTCTACAGAATGTGAGTTCAGAGGGGTCCTTAGAGGTGGGGGAAGAGAAGTGGTGAAAAGGTGTGGGGGGTGTCACAGTGGATATATTTAGTGAACCGAGGAAGATGGATTCCTCACTTTGCTAGCCACACAGGTGACTCCTAAAGGAGGCAGTTAAAGGGAATGATGGGCTTTTCTTAGAATACAGAAAGATTTTTTGTTCCTATTTCTTCATACTATGGCATGTCATATATCCCAGCACAATTCAGATTTTGGCCATCAAGTGGAACTTAGCTAAATTCCCCAGCAGACCTTATTGTTTTGGGATCTGCTCTGTGTCATCAGACTATCCCTAGAATATCTGTGGGTACTGAATATTTGAAGATTTTCATAACCTTGGAGTTTTCTTAGAGATATCTGTATTCTTCCTCAAGTGTTCTTTGTATAAAAGGCAGTTCATTCTGCTCATGGGTTGTCTTTGAGTGATTTCATAAATCTAGGTGTCTTTTGTCCTAGATGTTTTACTATCTTGTTTGACCATGAATGGATCACAACCTCTTTGGGGCAGTTAGTGTCTTAGTGGTTAGGGTGTTGGGCTTGGAGTCAAGAAGAAATGGATACAGACCCTGTGTCAAATACTTACTTAGATAATTGTCTCTGAGCCTCAGTTTCAACTTTAAAATGGGGTTGCTAATATAGCACTTATTTTCTAGGATTATTGTGAAGAGCAAATTATATTATATATTTACAAAGTGCTTGGCACAATATGTTCATGAGAACTGAAATCTGAAGTAGTTTTAAAAAGAACATTGTTACATTGTCTGGTACAGAAGAGTTAGCCAAAAAGGAAATTTGATTTTTATAGGCTTCTTTTTTTCTTTTTTTTTTGTTTTCTTTTTTAATTAAAGTTTTTTTAATTTTCAAAACATATGCATGGATAATTTTTCAACAATAACCCTTGCAAAACCTTGTGTTTCAATTTTCACCTCTTTCCCCACACCCTCTCCCCTAGATGGTAAGTAATCCAATATATGTTAAACATGGATGAATATATATGTTAAATCCAATATATGCATACATATTTATACAATTATCTTGCTGAACAAGAAAGATCAGATCAAAAAGGAAAAAATGAGAAAGAAAACAAAATGCAAAAACACAACAACAAAAAGAGTGAAAATGCTATGTTGTGATCCACACTCAGTTCCCACAATCTGGGTATAGATGGTTCTCTTCATCACAAGATCATTGTTGAAAAGTGCCATGTCCATCAGAATTGATCATCATATAATCTTCTTGTTGCCATGGGCAACAATCTCCTGGTTCTGCTCATTTCACTCAGCATCAGTTCCTGTAAGTCTCTCCTTTCTGGAATCATCCTGCTGGTCATTGCTTACCGAACAATAATATCCCATAATATTCATATATAGAACATATTCAACCATTTACCAACTGATGGGCATCCTCATTTTCCAGTTGCTTACAACTACAAAAAGGGCTGCCACAAACATTTTTGTACTTGTGGGTCCCTTTCCCTCTTCATAATCTCTTTGGGATACAGACCCAGTAATGTCACTGCTAGATCAAAGGGTATGCACAGTTTGATAACTTTTTGATCATAGTTCCAAATTTTCTCCACAATGGTTGGATCCATTCACAATTCCATCAACAATGTATCAGTGTCCCAGTTTTTCCACATCCCCTCCAATATTCATCATTATCTTTTCCTGACATTTTAGAAAATCTGAGAGGTGTGTAGTGGTGCCTCAGAGTTATCTTAATTCTTACAGGATTTTGACAAAAGATTCTGCACATGAGTTACTCACTCATCTGAAATGAACTAACAACACAAACGTGGGTGGATCCAAAATGAAACTATTTTGGGTGAATCCAGGACTTGAGGGAACCCCAAATTCCTTGTAACCAGCTTTCAGCCTTCCTAGAGAGTTACTGCAGTGAAGACAACATTTGAGGTGCTAATAATTTGTAGTTAGATTTAAAATATATAATAATTTATAAGCTTCCCAAATAACATAATAAAGCCTTCTTTCCACAAGTGCCTGATGCATAGCAAGTATTGGACAAATGTTTATTTTCTTCCTTCACCCGAGGCTCAGTTCATTTATATGTGGGATGAGGAGGTTAGACCAGAAGGCTTCTGGACTCCAGTATAGCTCTTGATATAGGATCTGGACAATACTAACCTTTAAGCCACCTAGATTCACAATTTCATAGTTATATTTTTCCCTTTTCTATGTCTCATCCCGCTTCCACCTCCCATATATAATCTCTTTCCAAGTTCTGTCAGATCTTCCTCCAGCATATCTGCCATATAGCTTGCCTCTTCCCCATTCAGCCATTACTCTAGCTTGGGTCATCATTACTTCTCAGTTGGATAGCTGCAGCAGCTTTCTAATTTGTTTCTCTGCCTCATCTTTCCTCACTTATCCATAAAGTAAGATTCTTAAAACACAAATCTGACCATGTAGATCCTTTGCTTAAAATTTTACTCTACCTCCCTATCTAATCTAGAATAAAACATTAAATTCAAAATCTTCAGCTTGGCTTTTAAAACTGGAAAAAATCTACCTTGTTGTCTTTTTTTCATGTCTCCCTTTCAAGCATCATTCTCTGCTTTAGTAAAGTAAACATTTAATTTCTCCTTCTCTGGAAACATAGTTCCCTCATATCTGACATCATTTCTTCTTACCTTCTCTTTGTAGAATTCCTAGCTCACTCAAAGCCAGTCCTTTTCCATCATGAAATCTTTCTGGGTGTTTATCTCCACCCACTGTTAGTTCCTTTTCCTCCTTAACATGGCTATGATTTATTTTCTATCTGGACAGATAGGTAGCACTTTTTGTAATAGCAGAGAGCTAGAAACAGAGCACACTGGTATTGTTTGGAGATGGCTGAGCAAATTGTGGTGCAGGAATGGAACAGAATGTCACTGTGCTGTAAGGCTCAGGAAAAATAAAATTTTCAGAAAAGCATAAAAAATATGTGAACAGATGCCAAGTGAAATACACAGAACCAAGAACACAAGGTACATGACGACTATTGCGATGTAAATTGAAAGAACGATCATGACCAAAGAAAAAGTTCAACTGGGGCTAATTACAATGAATAAGCCTTGCCCCGACAAAAGAGATAGATAAATGCAACTGCCTCCCTTTCTTGTAGAGGAAGGAGCTAGGGAGCCTTCTATATACGTGCACTCAGTTTTGCTCCATAGTATTTTTTCTTTTCTTATCTCATTCTTTGCTAAAAAGATAACTCTCTAGGTACAAATGGAAATAATATACTTGCATATAAAAATGATGTAAAAACAAAAGGCACTAATTTTTTTTTTAAATAAGAAAAATAGAGGGAAGAAATTTTGGTGAATGTCAATGAATGATTTATATTCATTATTTATGGTGTGCTTATAAAAATGTAAAATTTAGATGGGGAAGCAGGGGAGTAAAGAGGGACAGTCTTTCTGGATCATAAGATGTGGGTTCAGGGGTAGAGAAAAATAATACAATATTGAAGGGTTTTGGTGGGCTAGATTATGATCTTGAAAGCTAGGCAGGATGTATCGTAGCTTCAGAGACAAAAGAAAATTACCTTAAATTTCATTCAAAATAATTGCTTTTGCTCTGTTGCTAAGGTTCCGAGCCCTAAGTTGTATTGATTGGACAAAGCCCTGCCTAAAACAGGGAATCAGAAACTTATGGCCATAAATTCTGGCTCCCCAGCAATCTTGCTGTATGACAGTAGACAAATCTCAGCCCCTACTGCTTCTATGCTTCTGTTTTTTTCATCTGTAAATTGGATTTGCCTTATCTCCCCTACAGGAAGGTTAGGAGGAATAACTAAATAGAAGCAATGAAAAACATAGACTTTCCTCACACTGGATTCTTTCTCTGATGTACCCAGGCACAGAGTGGACACTCAATAAATGTTGATTAGCTGACTACAGTAATGTTCAGGTCATGCTAGAGCAGTCCTGGGGATAACTGATCTAATTTGAACACCACCAATATATGCAGACTAAACACCTGCTACCATCTTGTGGAAAGGGAAAAGGAAGATCCATCTTGAGAATGGAATCTCACTTGGGTAAATAAAAATGTATTGACTTGATATCATTATATAGCTGTTGGGATACATATATGTGGGAAACTAAACCAAGGGCGTTCCATTACTTACTAGAAAAGTCATGCCCTTTGAACTATATCAACACCTTTCTTTGGGGATAAAAGTATTCAATTGGTGAATTAATATTTCTTTTTTTTACTTAAAAAAGAAACTCATACAAGCTAACCTGTTCTCAAGTAATTTCATGGTATAAAAATTTCAATTTTTAAAAGTCTTATTTTTAGGTATGATTTATCCAATTCATATTGATAATCAATCATAGATTTAAGACTGAATAGTGTTAGAAATAATTTATTCCCTCTCCTTCATTTGGGTATATTAGCTGCCATGCTAAGGGGATAATAATTCATGTTTACCCAAATTTTAAGACATATACAAAAAATTTTCTTCATACCAGTACTTTGAGGCAGATATAGAAAAATGTTATTTTTTTTCTGGATTTCAAGTTTTATTATCTTATTTTTCTAATTATATTTAAAATAATTTTAATTTTGGCTTGTTTTTTTTTTTTTTGAGTTCCAAATTCTTTCCCATCTTCCTTCCCTTCCCTCTCATTGTGAAAGCAAACAATTTGATATAGGTTATACACATGCAGATATATTGAAAATATTATTACTTCCATTTTACACATGAGAAAACTGAGGCCCACAGAGATTGTTTCATTGATCCAAAGTCATACTTTCAGAGTTAGGTCTAATGATCTTTTAATATTCCCTACGACCTCATAGATTTGCTCAGAAAAGTCCATAAATAGAGTGCTGCTTTACCTATGTCATCTCATTTTTTTTGAAGAAAATAAAGCACATTTTTTAAACTTGATAAATATTGGTACATTTATTCAAAATGTCAAGGTTTGGAGCTTTTAGCCTTGGCCTCCAGAGGAGTGTGTGACTGCATATAGTTGTGGTAAGATTAACAGCAACCTGAGTTGACCGAGAGGAGAAGACAGAGTAGGGGAGAGCTAAGCCAGAGGACTGAGGGTCCTAACACCTTACTTTAAACCCATTCAGATATTTTGGAGATTCCCCCCCCCAAAAAAAAAAAAACAATGTTTCTAGGGGCTATTTTTTCTCTGATGCTATTTTTGCCTTCCTTTTCTTCTCCTAAATTGTGATTGGGATGATTGTTTATAATCAAGATTTTGTGGAAGGAGAAGAAAATAAAGAAAAATGAGCAAGGAGAGAATACTATGATCCAGATCAGCAATGAATGTTAGAGAAGATAAAAGAAAAATGGGTATCAATAGAACTTAATCACAAGAATTCTTACTTAAAATAGCTAGATTTTTAGCATTTATTCTCCTTTTATTATTATCTATTTATTATTAAAATAATAATTTTATCATTTATCATTTATTGCTTGATAGATGAGTTAAAAATGTCTTACAACATGGACTATATCTTCTTGACCAACCATATAACCTATGATGAAATTTAACATCTTGTTGGGGCCCAATAAATATTTGCTGAGTGTCTCAATACTTTAAACCTTAGATATATGGAGGAGGCAGACTTCAGATAAAAAAAAAATATTGTGTGACAATTGTTCTGAATCTCTAATCGAAAAGAAATACCATTCATCTCAGACAAAGTCTTTCTATTATAATTTGATTAAATCTGTTATAAGTGCTCACTTGTCCCAACCACTTTCTTCTGTTTTTAACACTCCTTATACTTGTAGGAGACTTAAGAATCCTGCTATCTGATAAATATCAAAGTACTTACAGAGATTTCAAAACTGCTCTTGTTTTGGTGGGATTTAAGTGAATCTCAAGCAATCCCGAGATGTTTTATCTACTTCATATCACAGTGACTTTAACATGAAAATAACTACAAATGTTTTTCCCAATGGAGATGGGAACTAATGTAGAGGACTTACAGGTTCCTGCTGAGAGTTAGAGGATGTGGGCTTTAATTCTTCTCTGTCACTGAGACCATGACAAGTCTCATCATCTTTCTGGGATTCAGGTTTTTCATCTATAATATCAGGATGTTAAATTTGCTGGTCTTCAGGTCCTTTAAATTTCTAAATAATAATTATCTAAATTATATCATAAATATAATAAATAATATATATTAAATAATCAATAATTTTTCTATAAATAATGTGAACTTTGGGGATCCTATCCCACCCGGGCTATAGCTTTTAGTGACAAATTCAATGTCATCTCATGTGCCTTCTTATATTTTTATTGTGCTCAATTTTAGGCAGCTTAAATAATGCTAGGCCATATTCCAAAGATTCTTTATATAGAAAGCAGGATCTTTTTTTTTTTTTTTTGAAGGTTTTTGAGAAAATAGCATCATGGTAAATCTGGCAGAGATTGCACTGTAACGTGTCTTGTTTGAACTGCCTCTGTGTTAATTTCTATGGCACTTCATCAGTAGGATGTCAGAAAGATGTCTGTATTTCATGCTCATAAAGCACGTGTGGCAAGTTCTGCCGGGGAGGTACCTTTTTTTCATGTTCAATCCGTTCTCTCATTTGCCTGAAGAGAATTAGAACCTGGCTTCTGACCTCTATTAATGCTCCTAATCTAATTGTTCTCGGCATGCGTTATTTGCCACACTCTCTCCTGCGGCCTCGCTATTTCCTCTTCCCAGATGCTTTGTCACCTGCTGCAGCCGGCACCCTCATCGGAGAGCCAAGACACGGGGAGGCCGCGTGATGGATGCAGCAAGGTAGAACCGGGGAGGGAGACTTCACAGGAATCAAAGACAAAATTCAGAATCCTGGAAGCTCCTTGCAGTCTTTTCTAGAGGAAGACCTTCCCCTTTTGTCTAATACAGACTACAAATGTTTAATATTTTATGCCGGTTTGAGATGGGTGAGTGATTGCTAGATTAAAGTAGACAGCATAGAATTATCGTGGAAGGGTGCTCAGCCATAATTTAACTCAGCCTTCTCCCCATTTTACAGAGCAGAGACATGATGCAGGCAAAGGCAGGCTTTCTAGGACCCTGGCCTTCTGAAGCCCACCAATCAGGTGCTCTGATTGCTCCTTCCTTACTTAGCCTTCACGCATAGGCCCCAAACCAACCCTGTAGTTTCTCTTGTCCATCGTGCTCCAGTTCCAGTTTCAGGATGCCGGCCATTCTTAAACAGGGGGAGGGAGGGAGGCTGACCTGAAAGATGGCTCTCGAGGTATCCTTGCAGCTCCTTTTCCAGGCTCAGTTCGCCTTATAAACAACACCCTTCCTCTTCTTTCTAGGTGTTCATGCTCCACCCTTTCCCAGGATGTTTTATTGACTTTATATATCTCCATATCTCTGTACACATAAGCTCATTCCGTACTCTCCAGTGCAATTAAAGACGAGCATTTTTTTCCATTTTTGCCTTTTTTTCATTCATTCATGACTTGTACACTTCTGTTTCTTTTGGATCAGACCTGCATTTCTCCAGAATTTACAGAATTCTGTTTTATCAAGATAAATCGACACCTAATCTGTAATTTAGAGGTTTAGATTGTGGCCTGGAGCACTGAGATGTTAATGCCCTTGAATGTCCGGAGTTATACAGCCATTAAAGCTCTGCAGTAAGCCCTCCTATGAGACCAGCTCTTTACCCAGTGTACTAGACTGCCTTGAACAGAGTAGTCATCTACCTGTTTTATTCATTCCTATTTTATTTTTCTTATATTTGCAATAAATGCTCATTAAATTAAATTAAATATATCCCACCATTTCCTTTCTCTTCTGGGCTCACTCCTTTCTTCTTCCACCTCCAGGCAATCAAGGTGACTTGCCCAGGGTCACCCATCTGTTGAGGTCTCTGACCTGGGATTTGAACTCCCTTCTTCCTGACTCCAGACTGGTGTTCTAGCTCCCCCCTCTCTGCTCATCCTCACAGTGCTTTCAGAACTCCCCTCCAACAGCCGGGGTCTCCCTACTTTCATCTAGAGAAGGCCTCTGTACCCTGACAAAGCTGAATAATTATTTCCTACTGTATATTATGTTTAATGGCTGAGTTCTTTTCACATAACCTTCTATTAACCCATATCCTAAATAATTCCATTTCAAAATAGACTATAAATCCATTAGGCTGCGGCGAATGCTCACATTGCATGCTCCATTTACAGATGCTACCCCTGTCCTTGATAGGAGGGATCTCTCTGGCTCCCTCTCCCATATTTTACCTGGCTGGGTTGGGGGGGTCGTTAGGGAAAAAAAGCCTGTTAATTTCACCGTACTGGATCCCCCAATCCCCTGCCCTCCCTCCCCAAGCTAATCCCTCTACTTCTGATTCCCAGGCAGTGCCCGAGAGCTCATTTATCACATAGGAACAACTCACCCCTCTAGTGGCGGCAGCCCGGAACTGCGGCTGCGTCCCCAGCTCCTGCTGCTGCCCTATTGGGACAACTGGATCTATAGATTTTTCAAATAAGGTTTTCCTCTTTCTGCTGGTTTGTTATTAAATATAACCCAGCAGAGAAATCTCTTTAAAATGTTAATTTGCTTTCTTATGTTTATACACCACGAAATGCCTAAAGCTATAAACAGACATTACTAACACTAATAGGTTTTTGTTTACACTCATCTCCATTTTTTCCTTGTTTAGACCCAAATAGGAATTGATTGGGAAATGGTTTCAGTATACTTTACAGAGTTAAATAATAATGAAAGAATAGCTTTTCCAATAAGCTTCCAATAAAGACTTCCATTATGTTAAAATCAATAAGTTGCCATGGAAGGAGGGCTGGGTATAGAGAGGGAAGGCAATGGGGGGCTTCTACTAGCGTGGCTACTTGCCACCTGCGTGACCTTGGACAAGTCCATCGAACCTTTTTTAATGGGTGTCAGTTTCCTTATCTGTAAAAAGACAGACCTGGACTAGGATGACCTCCAAAATCCCTTTCGGTTCTTAATCTACGATCTGATGATTCAGCCAAAGAAGAATATGGAGATGAATGTCTGGAACTATTGGAAAGAAGATATGGCTACCAGTCAATATTCATTACTCCTTTTGAGGTGATATTAAATTCATGAAGCTCCAGCCAAGTTAATTTTTTTTTGGGGGGGTGGGTGGAATTCTCAGTCCCAATTTCCATAGACTGTTTTTAAACTCATAAATATATTTAAAGTTTGCCTCCAGTACATGTGACACTCTCAGCCATATCCAGGATTATTATTCTTGATTCTGCTCCAGTCCATGCTGTCTTTCTTTTAGGAATCACAAGAATAAGATATAGCCAAAGTTATGGTTCTGGTACAATAATGTCATTTGATTGCCTGTGATTTGGAAGAAAGGGGGGTCTCTCCCTCCCCTAGTTTTGGGTGATACTCCCTCTCCCCTTTTAGGGGTGAATGGATATATAAATTAAGAATATCCTAGGACCCGATCCAGAGTTTTCTGCCAATAGGTTCTTTATTTCATTAATACTCAGTATTTCAGGAGTATTAGAATAATACTAATCTTATCTTACGGATATGCAGCAATAAAGGGGGATATAACAGCAGTGCTAAATGTAGAATTGGGATTGAATCTGATTCTTTTTTAAAGTAAAAAGCATTAAACACAATGCATCTATTGAACCAGCCTTCCCGAAATAATTTCACTATGATTCAGACACTGTGACATATTAGAAACTAAAGATTGTTATAATGAATATTAGTTTTTTTCTTTCTTCTGCTGACATCACAGCCATCTATAAGGAAGCATTATTAGCTCAATAGATATGGATGTCACGCAATCATTATCCCCAGATCATAACATGGTGGACCATTAATGACTCCTTTGGAGACCTTATGGTCTGAGATGTTAACGAGCGTTTGGGGAATCCTAAATCTTGGGACTGTTGGCAGGGTACTATGGACCATAGCACAATCTTCTGAGCTATTACAGTGAATCCTGTCAATTTCCATTAAGAAGCTTCTTAATTTCCCAATCATTAACACAATGGAATGACTTATTCTTCTGTACTGTAGTTAAGGTATGTGTAAGCCATAAATCCATGCTGTGGTCTACCTTTTTCCTCCTACTCTCCCTAATATGAAATTGGGGAAAGACAAAAATTTAACAGTAAAAATTTGGGGAGGGGGGGTCCAGAACTTCAATTTCACTAATATAGGGAACTCTCAGTGTAAACTTCTCCATTGATAGGGATAGACAACTCAGTTCAAATTTATAGTCTTAGATTTTTGCCTGGATCACAGAGATATAAAGTGATTTTCTTTTAGTCCCACACCTGCTTTGTGTCAGAGGCAGTACTTAAGTCAGGATTTAAAAAAAATTCTGAAGGGCAAATATAAACTACATTTCCACATGTTATATTCCACATGACAGAAAAAAAGAGAATCATGTATAAAGCTAGAGATCCCTTTTATGTACAGCTCTTTTAAAGTTTTTTTTTTTAAATTAATAAGTTCAGGTAATACTTTCAGAATTGTCCTGCTTCTCTGTGTTTCTTTCTAGCCTTTCTTCTGCTGAACCCAATTTTTTCCTCCTTCAGGTCTTTGCAAAGAGAATATTTATCTTGAAAATATAGGATTATATTCCTTTTCAATACTCCATCCTAAAGTGAGTTTTGAATTACAATGGAGGCCTTAAGGACCAAATGGGTAAAGTTGAGTAGTAAGCTTTTATGATAGATACAGAAAAAAAGGCATCCATTTGAAATCCCACTCCTCTTTTTAAGTAAACATGATTACTAAGCAAAGAATGAGGCAATTTTCTTACTGTTGTATGGATCTAAAATAGGACAAACTGTGGTCTCTACTCTCCTAGAATTACTACTCTACTGGAGGAGAAGAGAAATAAATACATGGAAAGTAAAATCACAATTCAAGACTATGCCAAGAAATGGCACAAGGCAGGACATGATTAATTGTGCAATGAGAACAGGGACAGTAGGTACCAAGAGTTTGGAGAAGGGAGTGATTATTGTGGAATAAAGACAATTTCCTTGAAGTCGTATTGCTTTGGTTCCTCTGCCTTTGCAATAAGAGCATCAGGACATTCTGCCTAGACACCATCCCTAAATGTTTAATATAAAGCCATTTGATAGATTATTATTTTCCACAAGAACACATTATCACCTTTACATTTATATAAGAGCAGATAATCACCTTTACATTTATATGAGCAGATAATCACCTTTACATCTATATAAGAGCAGATAATCACCTTTACATTTATGTAATACATACTATAGAACTATAGAAGCAAGTGAAATTATGTGCTGCCACTAAAATAAAAAATGAAAAAAAAAACATTCTATTGATCTGGATGGTACAGAAACTTCAAGTTGCCTTATTCTTTTTGATAATCCTAGACTCTTCATCTAAATTTTATTCGACCTCAAACAGACACACATTTGGCTTATTACTAAAATTTCATTGCTGAAATTTCCCAGTGTAAGACATTTTCTAATCAGGAGCTAAATTTGTAGAACATTTCCATGATACCAAAGGAAAAATAAATGTCTAGGCAGAATGTCTCTGAGTAAAACTCTTGGAAATCGAGTTTAGCTTTATTATATAGGGTTACCCAATGAGACCCCCAAGTCTAGCAGCATAAAAAATTCTACATGCTATTAAGCGCTGACATTTATATTTATTTTTCATACTTTACCCCCTTTGAACCTCACATTAACCCCATAAAACAGGCACTACAGGGGTTATTACGGTTGCCAAAGGTCACCCCATCTCATAATTTTCAAAGACAATTCAAATGGAGATTTTTGACTTCAGATCCTGGACTATGTTTACTATGTCATTCTTCTTTTCTGCAACTTCAATATAGGTCAGAACATACTGGAAATTTAGAAAGGACCCAAAGTTTGCTGGAAGATGTTAATAAGAAAATCCTGGATTCCAGCTTCTTTCATTTTGGATAATTAGAATTTTAATCAAATGCAGAACTGAGACTCTGGGATATTGCTTTGAGCTCTTCTGGTCTTATGATAAGCCACCCCACCCCAAGACTTTTTGCTTTTATTATTACCCCACGCATGTCTATGCAATCGGCAGATCTCTCTCTTTCCAGTCAGCCCTTCAGATGCTTTAGAACTCTGCACATCTCGACTGCCAAGGACATTTTCCTTTTCCTTCTCCTTCCTGGCCACACCTCATCCATTATAGTCACTCCTACTGCCTCCTACTGCTTCGCCAACACTAACGGCTCTCCAACTTGCTAATGGCTCCCCATAACACTAACTGCATCCCATAATGCTAAGCTTTGAGGATATAAACATTTCCCTGGAGCCAGAGTCAGAGTTCATTTAAAACAAACAAAAAGCAGATTCTGAAGGAGAAAGGAATGGTGGGGGAGAAAAGTGAAGAGAAGTAGAATCATGGACATGTGTGCCCTTCATCTTGTCTTTCTGATTCAAAATTCACTCATTCAATATAAATATTTGTAAACTGGTTACCATATGCAATGAACATTATTAGACGCTGGAAAATCACCAGATTAAAGGCTTTTGAGCTGGATGGAACTTTAAAGATTTAGACCTGCCCATCATTTTTCTGATGAGGAAACAGTCCTTGAATGATTAAAGTGATTTTTTTTCCCCAAGGTCACAACCTCAAAGAAACAGAGCCAATGGTCTTTCCATTGGACTACAGCTTCCTTGAAAGATAAATAAAACAATCTCTTGTCTTTCAGGAGTTTACTGCATAGTACAGGATGAGATATAATATAATACGTTGTGAATTGGGGTATAAATGTACTCTGTGCATTTTATATTGTACATAATAATTGTAATAATAATGAAAACAAAGTGCTATGGCATCAGATAACGGAGAAATCTGTGAGCTACAAAGAGAACAGCCTATTTAGGAAATCATAGTTATGTCTGGAGTTCGATCAGATAGATGAATAATCCCCAAGCCAAATCACCACATCTAGCTCAGACACCGAGTAGCTTCTCTTTAAAAGCCCCCTTTGCTCTGGCAATGTGTCACATGGAAAATACATCTGCATTCTCAGGGAGGACAAACCCCCTATCTCCCTCCTTAGATATGGGTGGTAAGTGTTTGTGTGCACACAAAGAAATATATTTCAGAGCTGTCGAAAAAAGATCCAGCATTAGCCCGAGATCAAATTAGAGATAAAAATCCAAATCTGTACCAAATGCAATCGCTTGAAGGGTAGATGTAAATTGGATAAGCCCAAGTCCTAAAAGGCTAACAGGAAGGGAGGGAATCAGAGGCAAGAAAGAAAAGCTCACCAGGGGCACAAATCATGTCTATTTTAAATCACATCTGAAGTGAAAATTAGACTGGGAGACATGTGACTGATCTGGGCTGGTGTCCTGCTTTATATAAAGGGCAGTAGCTGCAGACACTCCTGGCCCCATGGAACGTGTTTGGGAGAAAAGCAGCCCAAGCAGGGCTCGTCTTGATCTTTGCGAACAAGGATCTTCGTTCTGGTTGTCCCATCGGAAGGTGGAAAGGCTCTAATCCCTCAACAGTAATAATAGCTGACTTTTGTTTGGGGCTTAATATTTACAAAGGGCTTGACAGATATTTTCTTGTTCAATCATTATAATAAATTAGGTATTATTATCGTCATCGTTATTGCTATTTTCAGCTAAGGAAATTGAGGCAGGTGGTGGTTCCCCCAGTTAGGATCTGAGGCTGGATTTGAATTCAGATCTTCCTAACTCCAGGCTCAGAGCTCTATGCACTACAAAGTGAAAGCTTGCAAGAAGGTTAGGGTAAGTCAAGAAAGGGAAAAAATATAACATAAATAAGCTTACATAAAGTTGCCTATTGAAAATGTGTTCATATGCTTATATGTGCGGGCATTTTAATTCCTCTTTTGAGCCTTAGAGGGAGATATTCAGTGACATTTCCCCTACCCCTCTACCACCCAATGAGGTGGTAGAAAGAGTGAAAAAGTGACAAATGTGAAGAAAGTGACAAATAGTAAAAAAGATAACACATGATAGTCATGTTGAGAAAGTATGGACAGGTGACAATCTGCATTGATGGAGGAAGAATCACAGATTTAATGGATCAAAGTCTCAGTGGTCTAAGAGAAATATAAGATCTTGGAAGGAATAAATGAGGGCAAGCTCCCTCCTAACTCATTCCTTACTAGGGGATGGGATGTAGGAAGGGGATTGTAGTATACGATGAGTAATGGTAGCAAGATCTATAATTTGTGTTTTAAAGGTTGATAGAATCATGGTGGCCACCTATTTCACATAACTTTTTAGGATAACCAAGGATCCCTTTCCTGAGAGCTGTTCTACATAAGTCTTTCTAAAATCCCCACAATTCTTTAGGTTTCTGAGTGTTGAATAAGATTCCCTTTAAAATATAAGTGAGTTTTCTAAGGGGGTATAGAAGTAGAATTTGCAAATTTGAGAACAGGAAGAAGGGAACTCTGGGAATAAATAACAGAACAAGCAAATCTGGGAAGAGAAAGGAATCTTTTGGAGAATGGGGATTCTGCCTAGAAATGGTAGAATCTTGGGTGAAACAGAGGGCAATTAGGTGGCCACAAAGCAATAGGGTTGCATGAAAGAGGAATACCCAGAATGATGGCGATCTAAAGTTTTCTCACGGATCCCCCATATTTGTCCCCCCAATATACCTGGGAGAAAACACAAGTTCTTTGTCATTTAAAGTTGTTTAAGCATTCCCTAGCCCCTACTCCATTGCCTTGAATATAATAATTGTTTATTGAATTGAATTGCTGGAAATAATCTCTTACTATCCCATAATTATAGCTAAGATTGACTCACATCAAACTAAATAATAAAAGACTTTTTTTAAAAGCCCTTCACAGGTTTATGATGCCTTATTTTTCTAGGCTTATTTCATATTATTTCCTCTTATGGATCTCATATTTAACCATGTTAACAAGTGATTCTCTGCCCTATATATTTTAGCTTGCATGTCCATGCCTTTCCATGGATCCTTTTCATACCTAGAATGCTCTTCTTCTTTCCTAATTAGGCATGACTCCCCTCAATTCGAAGATGGGAAGCTATTTCTTACTGATTCCACCAGTTAGCACTCTCCTCAGAAATTTTTTTCTTGTTACTATTTTAAGGAAATAATGTATTTCTTTATCCATGATATATTTTTCTCTTTCTCCTGTTCCTCTTCCCTCACAAGGAGAATATAAGTTCTATTAGGTCAGGGACTATTGGTTTTATTTTTCTATTTCTAGTATACAATAGTCTCTTATGTGTAATAGGTATTTAATAAGCATTTGTTTAGTGAATAAGAAAAGAATTGCGCTAAGGAAGCATTAAGCATAAAATGTAGTTTAAAAGAGAATAGAGAAGAACAAGAGAGAATCGACATCTTTCCAGAAGACAGAAGGAGAATGCTCTCAAATGGATGACATTGCAAGTGGGACTCCAGTCTGTTGGTGGACAAATAGAAAATTCTGTTAGCCATCATGTGTGGCTGTAAATCCTAGACTTGTATGTCTGATGTGGCAAATTACCTCTAAATCAGAGCAATAAGTTGGAGTTGCCCATAAGACAGAAGTCTGAAACACAAAATAAAAATAAAATTCTGTGGCTGTAAATCTAGACATATGACTCGTATGTCAAATGCGGCAAATTATTTCTAAATCAGAGTAGTAACTTGGAGTTGCCTATAAAGGGCAGGAAACCAAGACTCATTCCGGAGGGCCTCCAGAAAGCTAGCCCGGGCCCTAGGCAGGAGACAGACTGTGAAGGAGACAATAAAGACTTTTGGACTTTATCCCTGGCTATTTTCATGGTGATTACTCTGCTGAAAACAAGGCTGGTCCCAAGACCTCCAGAAAGCTAACCAGAGTATTACAGTTGCCCATAAAACAGAAGTCTTAAACAGAAAAAAATAAAAATAAAATTCTGTTAGCCATCATGGGTGGCTGTAAATCCTAGACATATGACTTGTATGTCTAATGTGGCAAATTACTTCTAAATCAGAGCTGTAAGTTGGAGTTGCCCATAAGACAGAAGTCTGAAACACAAAATAAAAATAAAATTCTGTTAGCCATCATGCGTGGCTGTAAATCCTAGACATATGACTTGTATGTCTAATGTGGTAAATTGCCTCTAAATCAGAGCAGTAAGTTGGAGTTGCCCATAAGACAGAAGTCTGAAACACAAAATAAAAATAAATCAGTTTTGTTAACATCTAACAGATTGAATTCCTGGTGGGATAGGAGAACGGCATAGGGCCTGCTGTGAAATGGAAGGCAGCGTCAGGGATATGTGATGAAGGTAAGTACTGATATACTAATGAGTCATTTGCACCTGAAGGACTAATTCTACTCCCCCTCTCTTTCAATTTTTTTCTTTTATTTTATAAATTTAGAAGAACTATATGCAATTAACAGTATTATGGATGGAAAGCAAGTCATACTGCAAAATGCTATCCAAGTAACTGCACCCATTTTAATTGATCAATGAATGGAATCATGATGGTCTGAGGGGGAACAAAGGAACGTTGGCACAATGGTGACATTAAAATTCTCTCATCTACAAAACACCAGTGTGTGTCACAATACTGCAGGAGTTAGGAGGTAGTTGTTATTCATTATAGAATTTCCCAGGGAGCTACCACATTGACTCAGGAAAATTAGGTGTTTTATCTGATGCTAAGAATCCATTCTTCCTACAATATATCTACACAAGACCTTCTTTCCAAGGAACTCAAAGCCCTTTCAAATCCAACCTCATTAATCACGGCTGTGCCATGGGAGGGAGGAGGCAGGTGCTGTTCACCGGAGGCGGGATGCTAAAGTGAAGCCGTTGTGTCCACCGGGGAAGGCGAGAGACCTCATATTCCTCCACCTTGGCCCATAAAGACTCCCGATCCGGACCCATCTAGGCCCGTAAAGATTCCCGATCCAGACGTGGCGTTTTTTCTGCAGCAGTGGCACCAAGAATGTGGGTTGGATTTCATCCAAGTTCTACAAAGCACAATGTCTAAACTTTGCATCTTCTTTTGCAATGAAGAAGAGTGAAAAGGTCAAATGAACTGACCACCAAGAAAATAAGGAGAAGGCAATGCTGGAAGCAGCAACTGGTCAAACTGGGCTTGGCGGCAGGAAATTTAACATCCACTCAATTGTTTGAGTTGGGAAGAAACAGACGTCTTGATGTAGGAGATTCATCCCAGAAAAGAGAAGATGGGGAATGGACCTGGATCAGGCCCAGAGGGGATTCCCTAGGTTTCGGGATTGGGGAAGAGGTTGCCATCTTGGTAACTTCTTATTTTAGCTAATTATTTTTGCCACCTAACTGCTAATCTCGGTTGTTCATGTGCTATTTAAGGATTAAAAATGCTTCCCATGTGCCAGTGGCCCTTGCCTAATTATGACTCCATCAGAAAAGAGAGGAGAAAGCCATAGGCCTTTCTAGCTCAAACCAAGGCCTGTTTCCCTCCCAAGGGAAAGTCACTGTTGGTTCTTTGAAGCGCATTTATTTTTCATGGCATAATTAATGCCTTCAATCTAAGGGCATGGACACTTTCCCTCCCCCATCATCTTCACTTTTCATACTTCCTCTTGTCTTAACTCGTGAGCTGTGAACTCACACTTCTCCCTAATGATTTCCTAATCATATTCCACTTCATCCCCAGCACATACTGGTTCAGTAATTAGCTTTTTTCTACCTCCTTCATGCTTCTTATTTATGCACAAATGTCATTATTTTGTGTTTAGCCATCTATGCGCATTTATGTATCTGTGTGTAAAATACATCTATGTATATCCATATATCCAGTTGTATGTGGATATATGGATATACACGTATATAGAAATAGAGAGAGACATATTTATATGTGAGAATACACAGGTTTCTCTATGTCTACCCTCAGAAGCAAAATCTATCATTCATCTAAGCAGAGATTTATCTGGAATTCTCCACTCTTTGTAACATATTTTAAAATCTTGGGATTAAGCAAAGAAAAGGGAAAATGGGGGGGTTTAGGAGAATAGACTGAGCATCCAGAGTAAATGTTTCATAAGCCATGCATGAAAGCTCACCAAGTTTATTCATTAAAGGATCTGTCAAGTTCTGAGTTAATTTACTCTTATTTAACATACAATTTTAGTGAATTCGGTGATCTAGTTTCTTCTCCCAAAGGAGGGTCGGGTTATAGCTTAAGGTTGAACCCTTATAGCATCCAGAAGCAACACTTGACAGAGGGAAAGAAAAATGAAGAAAAAAATAAAAAAGATATATAAGAACTTTTGATAAGCAGTGAGGTGGGGCAGGAAATAGAGTACCAGGCCTGGAATCAGGAAGACTTATCTTCCTGTGTTCAAGTCCAGGTTCAAATATTTAGTAGCTGTGTGACCTGGACAAGTCATTTAATTTGGTGTGCCTCAGTTTCCACCTGTAAAAGGAGCCGGAGAAAGAAATGGCCAACCACTCCAGTTTCTTTGCCTAGAAAACCCAGATGAGGCATTGAGGAATTGGACGTGACTGAAATGATTAAAAAACAACAGCCGAGAACCCCAGAAGCTGAGAAATCAGAAGCCATTTGGCTTTACATAAATTACTTCACACCTGGATTTCTTTGCCTTTGTTTGTACAGGTGTGTGTGTCATAGACTCCTTGGCAGTCTGATGAAGTCAATGGACCCTGTCTCAAAATTATGTTTTTACGTGCACAAAATCAAACATGCAGGATTACAAGGGAAATGAATTATGTTGAAATATACTGACCAAAGTTTTTACCTTCTCAGTGGGTGGGAGAGGGGAAGAGAGGAGAAAAATAATTTAGAAGCAAAAACAAAATAAAAATGCATTTAAAAATTTCATCCACCCCCCCAATACATATCCAAGCTAAGAATTTCTGCTTTAAATACTTCACAAACCCACCCCCCTGTCCATCACTGCACTTGAACACAGTATGTTCACTATAATTACAATATTCATATAGTACTTTAGCATTTAAAGGAAATTTTCTTCACAAAATTCCTATTATAGAGATAGTTCAAGTATTATTTCATGCAATTTAGAGATGAGGAAAAAAACAACAACTGAAGCTCAGAGCAGTGAATTGACTTGTTCGAGTTACCTAGTTAGCCAGGGTCATAATTCAAAACTATAATGTGTCCCAAAAGTCTTAGTGCAGACTTAAGCTATTGAAGCTTTTATACATACACACCCACATCTCATATATAAGCTTTAATATATATAGTAAATCTTAAATATTTTAATTCCAAGGCCAATATCTTTTTTTTCATTATGCTATGGGTTGCCCAGAAGGCTAAGCATCTGTATAAACTAATTAAGGATGTGTGCTGTGATGTTTGATTAAGGTTCAAAGGGGTAGTCATTAAATCAACTCTGACTCATGGTTTCTTTCTTGCTATTTGTATCCCTAGAGCCTAGTAAATTGTAGGCGCTTAATAAATACATATTTATTGACTGATGGATGGAATGATCGAGTAGCTTGCCTGTAACTATAGATGAGCACCTCAGTTCAAAGAAATGCCCTCCTCTTCATGGTTCTTATGTATGTCCTTTCCTCTTCTCTCCATTTTCAGAAAACTTTCCTGTGTCTGATGAAACCCTAGTCCAAATCTACATCTGGGAGATCACTACTGCTCTCCCGGCCCCCTCCCTTCTCAACCTCCTCTTTAACTCAGTAAAAGAGATGAGTTCAGGACCTCACAGACATTAGCTGCTGGGCAGGATTGCTGACCTATTTCTGAAAGGGCCCCCACTTTATTTTACAAGAAAATCAGTTTTGCTAAGGTCCAGCCTAGGGATTGTGCCCAAATCAAGTAGTTATGCAGCAAAAAGATCTAAAAAGGCAAGCTCAGAATCAGGGAACAAGAGATACTCTCTGATCATTTCCCTCACCACTTCCCGTTGGAAAATCCACAAGACAGGTGAGGATCTGAGCTAGCCCCTCCCTCCAAAGGCATATAAAATAATAGAAAATGACAATCAGACCTGTACTGTCTACATACATGGTGCTACTATACTACATAACTATCTATACAAGGAAATTTGCACTCTGGGAGACTGAATCGGTTTGCATTGGGGAAACGAAGGCAAACACATCAAAACTTTTGGCTACCTCATGATGGCAAATTCTTCAACCTGAAAAGGCTACAGGCCCAAACTAAAGTCATAGGGAGGGTCGGTGTATAATTTTTAGACTAAATGCAGCCTCTAAAGCTGAAACACAACAAAGCACAGATAGAGTTTCTGCTCATGGGTTAATTTTGGCTTAACAATCAATACCGTGAAAACACAGATAATCCATCAGCTGGTACCCCATCATCCAAAGGTGGAACCAATGGTTGCAGCAAATGCAGAAGTTTTGAATGCTGTGGAGAAGTTTATTTACCTTGGCAGTACACTTTCCAGGGAGGTCCACATTGATAATGAGATTGCTACATTGCCAGAGTTTGGAAAGCTCTGAAGAAAAGCTTGGGAAAGAAGAGATATTAGACTGACTCCCCAACAGAGCCATTGTGCTGACCTCCTTGTTGTATGGCTATAAAATCTGTTGGGTCTACCAGCACCAAGCCAGGAAATGGAATTGCTTCCATGTGAATTGTCTCAAGAAGATTCTGAAGATCACCAGGCAGGATAAGATACAAGTCACTGAAGTCCTTTCTCTGGTTTTTTGTTTGTTTGTTTTTACAAGGCTAAGTGGGATTAAGTGACTTGCTCAGGGTCACATGGCTAGTAAATGTTAAGTGTCTGAGGCTAGATTTGAACTCAGGGCTGGTGCTCTATCCACTGCAAAATCTAGCTGTCCTCTGAAACCCTTTCTCAAAATAGGTTTTGAACTCTATTGTAGAGAGCATGACTCTTGGGCTGGTCATGTTATTTGAATGCAAACATATGTTTACCAAAAAAAGACTATTTTATGGAGAACTCACACATGGCAAGCACTGAGTCAGGCATCAGGTTAAAAAAAGATACAAGGACACTTCCAAGGTATTTCTTAGGAACTTTAGAATCGATTGTCTGACATGGGAGTCACTGGAATAAGACTGCCCAGAATGATGTGCCTTCCTCGGAGAAAGTGCTGGGCTCTCTGGGAAAAACAGAATTGGGATAGCTCAGAAGAAATTCAATATGTGCAAACTTAGAGAAGTTCCCAAATGTTCTTAGGGCCTGTTTGTGTCTGACCAGGGGCATTGGTCTGATCAGGGTGGCCATTCTGTAACTTGATTCTAATACAGTGAGATCATTTTGGGACTCTTCAGCAATGAAGGACTATTGCAACTTATCATCCATGTAGGTATAATTCAATTAAAGAGGGAATAAGAACATATGGACTTGAGTCATAAGCAAAGGAGAGCACAGTTGATCTTGAAAGGGACTGCTAAGTCCACCCTCATTGGCGAATCCTGACATGATGCTAGTTTTCTTCCACATGCTATGACTAGAATCTTGCCAGTATAAAACAGAAGGCATGAAAGTACTCAAGATGTGTGTCAGAAAGGTGGCTATCAAGGCTGATGCTTAACGAAGATAACTTGCAGTTACCTGGAGAACTTAATTATATGGTGTGTCTTACTCCACAGTGGTTCCAGTCCCATGGGGCTTTTGCCGGGTAGCTATTTTTTTCTTCTCTTATTAATAAGGTCTTGACAATAAAGGAAGAGATATTCTTTGTCCCTTTGTCACTCTATCCTCTGCCTGGTTAAATGATCTATACACAAGAGGTATTCCAAAAAAATTGCACAATAAGTGACTGATTGACTCCAATACCCTCCATTTTCCAGTGAGGAAAGAATGGGTCATCTTTGCAATTCCTGTGCTCTTGGATACCCTTTAAACTTGCACTTTTGCCAGATAAGGGGGAAAAGAGAGCAATTCTCAAAGTCACTGGCATTTATTGAAAGCCAAAGAAATTAGTGAGCTCTGACATTTACAGGTCTTAAAATATAAAGAACTTGAAAGTAGCTGCAGTATGGTTCATGTCTAAAAGGTAATAGCATGATGATTGGGCTAATTCTCTGATTATTTCAGTGTTTGCAATTTCGATTCCTCCCTTGAACAACACGGTCTCACTGTTTCTTCTAAATTTTTCCATTTCTAAACTGAACTGAAAGTTTCTTGGATAGAACTATTCCCTTGAAGAAAAAAAGGATCATTCACAAGCGAGCAGACTGAAGAATAACCAGATCTTCATTCATTATTCACTGTGGAGGAGAGAAGTTACACATAATGGTAAATTTAAAAAGAAAAATCAATGCTTGGATAGATACCTTTGTACTTATATTTGAAGATGGGTGTCTCTGATGTCCTAGAAGTGCACATTTTGGAGTCAATTAAAAGGATGTTGGGCACCAGAGCATGCTGCCTGTCTCAAGGCCCCCACTGGAGCATAAACTCAGTAATGGGAGATTTAAGAAAACTGAACGGAGTCAGATGCTTGGGGAGCTCCTCACCTGCCCTGAAGATACCCCAGCCCATACATTTGGCATGAGATAACTGAAGATTTAGCTCTAGCAAAATCTGAGGCCTTTCACTAGACATGATCCCTTTTATACTGGGGCAAACAAACCCTTTGAACCACAGATTCTATCCAGGAGCAACTGGGTGCCCAACTAAAAGTTTAAATTCTCAGTGGAAACTCTCTAAAAAGCATTTTCAGCAATTGCCATTGACCTCCCATGGCACTGAACACAAAAGTCTGCTCACCTGACTCCAGTTAGGTACTGCTGACCTCCTGACTATTGTCCCATCTACCCTTCCTACAGAGGAACCTGATGTTCTGTCATCCCTTCCAATTCCAATCAACAAGTAATTATTAAGCCGTTTTTGTCTTTCTGTCCCTAAGGTTTAGTGTGTAATAGGTGGCTAATAACTGCCTGTGGACTGGATGATAAGAATCTACTATCCACAGACCAGAGTACAAGGGAGAATAAGGATATGAACTAATATGATCCTTGCTCTAATGGCCTTTATATCCCCAGTCCTCCTACTCTTCCTGCTTAAAGAGCATCTCCTCTATTTTCCCTTCCCCCCAAACTGGATCCTCTCTACCCAACCACTAGTCAGCCTACATCCCTAAACATCTCTTAAACTCTTTTTCCTGAGCTGCTGCCATTTGCTTTCTAAACAACTTCACTGTCATGATGTTAGGATATAGTTAAAGGAACCCAACAGAGCTGTAGGAAACAGTTGAATTATCTATCAAGTAATTGTAGTGCCATCTGAATTGGAAAATCACAGTTTAGCATGGCTACTTAAGGAACAGGAAATAGAATTATCCTTGCTGATGGATTGAGAACTAGCAGCACTCAGTTGCCTTTTGAGAATAGTTTATGTATGAATAGAGAAGTTGAGCCCCAGATGAGCTTGAGGACTTAAGGAGGGTATAACTGTATTCCTAGAGACTAACTTCTGGATGGTCCTTCCCAGGAAGGCAGCTGGTGGGGAAGATACTTATCTGGCCATCTCCAGTGGCCAGACTCTGCTTGAATCAGTTGCCTTAGATTTTTGATGTCATGTAACACAGAGTCAGGTCTGCTTTTCTATGAATGTGTAGCTCGTAGGGTTCGCTCTCCAACTCCAAGGTCGTATTTAAGAAGCCTGGGTGTAGAAAATAGCGTTAAATCTTTAGAGACCCTAAGAAAGTGAAAGGAATCATAGAATCCCTCACCTGAGATCCACCTAGTTTTGTGCCCAGATAATAAAGGATTCACTAAAGTCCAGGGTTGGAGGGGAGTTTGAGAGGTTCATGGGTCTTTGGCAGTGGTGCTCAGTAATGGCTGAGACCCAATACCATGCATAAGATGTTCATTGAAGGTCCTTGCTTTCTAATCCATCAGATTTATACTCCAATTCCTAATCTTTTATGTCAAATCATATTAATATGGAAAGATACAAATCAAAATATGTGAATATTTATAATATACATATATATATATGTTTATAGATTTATGAGCACTGAATAAAAATTAAAAACTAATAGGTACCTATAGTTTGTTCAAATGTATCTTTTTGTGGATTTTAAGGATATGGGAGCAGGGATGAGTTAAATGATATAGGCAAATGTATAATGAAAATTCACTTGTATAAATGATTCCTTCTTCCCACATTCACCTGCAGGAGACACACTTCTAGGGTATGGCTCAGAAGTGTGGTAATTGAGAACCCAGATCTGAACTTGAGCCTTTAAGGGGAAAATGTGGGCAATGTTTTTGCATCAGAAAAAAAAAAAGGAACTCCAGAAGTTAGGACCAGGACCAATAGACATGAAGTTAGAAGCAGGCAGATTTCCAGTTAAAGTAATGGAAAGCAGTTCACATAATGAAATGTTGGACTCCCCAAGCCAGTTGCTCTCTATCAAGATCAGTGTTTATGAAATGTTAAAAGATTCATGATGATATGGTGAGATTGTCATAGATGGGATTCTGTATTAGGAAGCAAGTGAGTCTAGATCAGTGCTTCTTAATCTGGTCTCTATAGAACTCCAAGAAGTGGACAAATATCAAGGGATCTGTGAATCTGGATGGGAGAAAATAGCATTTTAATTTTTATTAATTCTAGTTGAAATTTATCATTTCCTTGAATTGTTTAAAAATATTATTCTGAGAAAGTGTCTAAGTTTAATCAGACTCCCAAAAGGTTCATGGAAAAATAAATAACTTAAGAACCCTTGATTGAGATGATTTCTAAGATCCACTTGGCATTTAACTGGTCACTATAAAAGACTCATTTGCTAGCCATAGAAGCTAAAGGGAGAGAAAAGAGCCTCTTTAAATAAAGACTATATGAATTGGAGATTCAGCTAAAAGAGACCTTAAAAGCTATTCCAAGACTTTTAATTTCATTCTTTTTTTTTAATTTTGAGTTCCAAATTATTTTTCTACCTGTCTCCCCTCACCTTCCCGGGGTCAGCAAGCAATTGGATATAAATTTTTGTGTGTGCAAAAACGTTTTTTATTTAATCATTTCATAAAAAAACAGACAAAAATAAAGAACATGAAAAATATATTTTTTAATTCATAACTGAAGGCAGATAGCATTTTTCACCATGAGTTCTTTAGAATTGTCTTGTTCATTTTATTGCTGACAGTAGCTAAGTCATTTACAGTTGATCGTCACATAATATTGCTGTTACTAAGTAGAGTGTTCTCTTGGTTCTGCTCACTTCACTATGAATCAATTCATGTCAGTTTTTCCAAGTTTTTTTGAAACTATCTCATTTGAACTTTTTTATAGCACACAATAATAAACCACAATTTGTTTAGCCATTCCAAAATGATGAGCAACACAAAGAGATTTTTTTTTTTAAGGAAAAGGACATGTTTGTACTAAAATATTTATAGCAGCTTTTTTTTTTTCTGACAGCAAAAGAATTGGAAATTTATGGGAAATCCATATGTCTATAGATAGCTTTGTTGTTGTTGTTTTTCATCTAAAAACTGTGTTTTATATCCTTTGGCCATTTATTAATTAGGGAATACCTTGCATTCTAATAAATTTGATTCATGTCTCTATATATTTCAGAGATGAAACCTTTATCAGAAAGATCAAGCCTCTCATTTTCAAAGGCAGAAACATTACAAAATTATGGGACCTACAATTTTATTGATGATATAGAATTCTTAAGCAAAGTTCCCCTACCAGTGCACCTCAGCACTTGCTTTGTAACTTAGAGAGTTGCCTAAAGTTGCTAGAGGTTAAATGATTTCATTAGGATCATATAAATAGTGTATGTCTGAGACAAGTTTGAACTCAGAAGTCTCTTCTGGTTTTGAGGATAGAGATCTCTTTATTACTCTACCTTATCATTCTCAAAAATAAGTGAACTGATAACTCTTAACATGTCACAGTTGATTCAAGATGAGACTGTAGCCAGTGTTTTTTTCCATTACACCCTCCATCTTCTCAGGAATTAAGAGTAGGAAGTGGAAGGCTTTCAGATAGGATTCCAAGGATTATACCAGGCTATTATTATACATTCTCCAAAAAGGAAAAGGATAAACAACACAACATGTTAATGTAATTTCAGTTCTACCTTGAAGTAAGGCAATAGACATCTGTTTAACTAGAGATAAATTATAATACAGAAATTGCACAGTTTTCTTACTGCTCCTGCTGTCTCTTTTTGACCATTTCTAAGATCCACTGATCCCAATTTCGTTGGGACTTTTTCCCAATGGATGAAGGAAAAGGGTGTGTGGAGGGGAGGTCTTTAGTAAATGAAGGAGCATTTGCCAAGCACTATGCTAAGTGCTAAGGATACAAAGAAAGGCAAAACAGTACCTGCCTTCAAGGAGCTTATATTTTAACAAATGGGACAAGGTTGAAACAAATAGATGGATACAAGATGTCTACAGAGTAAAGGGGAGGCAATCTCACAGGAAGAAGAACTAACTGGAAGTGGGGTAGGAAAAAAGAGATTATGCTACAATCAATCTCTTTTCTTACTAGGGAAAGACATTGGGGAGGAGATCCAAAATCTTGGCCAAAAGGAGATTTGGGCATTCTTTACGGATTTCGTTTACCGGCTTTATCCTTGCCCCCCATTAGCTCCAATCACCGAGGGCTGGCTGCCTGTCTTACAAAAAGATCTGCTTCACATGCATATATACAATATGCATAGCTAATGCATCACCCTATAACTGAAGGCAGTGGAGGGTAACATCCGTAGGAAACTAATTTGGAAATTTCAGGAGAGGCAGGGCATTTGCTTACTGGTCTTAAATGAAGTAAATAAAAGCTGGCAAACAAGCTTGAAGCAAAGACAAAAACAGACTGTGATGAGACCAGCAGGCTCACCCTTGAAAGAAACCATTTTGCCTGAATAGGTCTTGAGCCCGAACGGTAGATGAAAGAGCAGATAGAAGAAAAATCTCTTTCACCTCTTCCGAAGGAGACAGCAGGGCTCAGTTGGTATGGGTGAATGAGAAAACTCCTTTGGCTTTTCAGTGAATGCAGAATAAATGTCACTTTCTTTGGAAATGACCTTTCTGCTATTCTCATCTTTGTATATAAAGTTGCCGTGTGAGAAAATCCATGCCTATGAATTTCATTTCTGAAGGTACAACAGAATCATTCCATAGGCATTTTAAAGATGGACGGACAAAGAAGTATCAGAATCCGAGAGGAGAGTTTCTTGGGAGAGCTCTAAGAGTCCACAACCTTAGATTTTCATCTCGAGTAATTCTATGGGGATTTCCAATTTGCATAGTATAATAATTTGGACCCAGGTTCTTAATTTACTTTGTAAAATGATCCTGATTGGGAGGGGAGCGGGAATTGTTTTGTTTCATTTTAAATCACCAGAGAAAATAAGCAACATAGAACCTGTCCTGAGTAACCCGGCTTTGTTTTTTGTTATTGTTTTGTCCATAAAACAGTCAATGTGAATTCCCCTTAAAGATTTAGGAATTGGTGCATTCTTCACTAGGGTTAATGAAAAAAAAATACTCTGTAGGAAAGTTGTCATAAGACATATCCAGTCTGACTTACATTTGTTAATAAGGGACTACTATAGCTAGTACAAGTTGAAAATTTCCCACATCATTCTAGAACTACTCATGCAATAGCAAAAATATTCATATTTTTTTTCTTTTTTTTTAACTCATCTGTCCAGCAAATGGATAATTATTATAGAGGATCACTAGGCATATTAGAACCAATGAAATCCATAGTGTGGTGTGATTCATTACAAAATTTCAACCCCAAGCTGAAGAAGGGAGGTAATTTGTCTTAGGAGCCCAACTAAAAGACTGTTTCAATTTGAAGTTCTTACTGGGGTCTAAATTATTAAGTAGCCTATTTGTCCCATATTTGGACTGTCTCATTCCTTGACTAGTAATGCATCTTTAATATTTTAATGGGAAAGATTCTTTTGAGGTCTCCTGAAAGTGATATCCTTGATCTGCATCTGAGTGAAATTTCAGATAAAGAAGGACTTTTGAATGGGTATGTATTTGGATACTCAATAATATTTCAGTGGAACTGTAGATCCACTACTATAGAGGTTTCCTCCTGTGCCATTCCCAAGATGTTCCTAAGACTTGTTAAGAAGGAATAGCTCATTATCTGCCCAGGAGGAAAGATCCTATGCCATTTTTTGAACATCCTGTATGATTTTTGCCTTTCTCCTCTTCTAAGTCCCATCGAGGATCCATTAATATGATGGGGGCCTTCTCCCCCTTTCTCTTGACCTTTTGTGGATACCAGTAGCGTGCACTGTATTAGGTTTCCTGCCATCCATCACTAAATCATCTATCCAACTTCTGTTTCTAGCACATAATAACTTGATTTCATCCTTTCCTCTGATTCTTTATAGTTCTTAGACATATACTGCATTCTGCTTAAACCCATCTTGGGCCCTTTTATTGCCTTCTGGATGATATGTACTTTTAATTCTTCAGAGACAGTGGTGTTTCATGATTCAAGGCCATTTAGATTCCATTAGCATCCTATATGATTTGCAATCATTAGATAGGGGTTGATCTATGATCTGACCTTATACTTCAATGGAACGAGGACTTCACAGATACTCTCTTTCAATGATATAGAGTGCATTCATTTATTTCTCCTTATCCTATATGATTCATCTATGTCTTTTCTCCCAATTTTCTTGAGAAAGGGCTACATTGAACATTCTGGAAGAATATACTCTTTCTCTTGACATAACTTAGGCGAATGATGCGAAAGTTGATCCCTAGCATGTACAGACTCCTTTTCTTCCATTACTATAGGCAATGCAAAAAGAAGGAAGAAGGGCTTGGCAAAGAAAGGCTGGGGCCATTTTGTACTTTTTGTTATTGCTATTTTACAGATTTCTCTTTGAAATAATTCCTCATAGTGGTCCAGCTACAAGGAGTGGATCTTTCTTTACAAGGTAAAATAACTTGCTTGGGATCACACAGCTAGTAAATGTATAGGAGAATTTGAACTAAATCTCCTTGCTCTCTATTCCTTATACCATATAGATTTTTACATTAAATATAGGCTTTTGAAATCTGACTTGTAACTCAGAATGCCAAATTCTTTTGAATTATCAATGAAAATATTTTATCTAAATTTATATGAAGACATGTCTAATTTGTTCCTTTCCTATTTGCTATCTTGTAGAACATGGGAAGAAACAACCTCTAAAGATTTAGGTTTGTTTCATCCCTGAAAAGTGAAAGGTTGGACTCTAGGAGATGCAGGGTTTGTTCTGGCTCATGATTCTCTAAATGTATGTAAAAATAATTTGTATTCATGTTATTTTTAAGCTTTCCATTAAAGCTTTAAAGGCTTTCTATGTGGTAAGAAGATGATTCAGAAGGCTTGGATTCTGATCCTGGTTTTTTCATTAAGGAATCATGACATCTGAGCCAAGTCACTTAATATTTTTTGCAATTTCTCCTGTATAAAAATAGGGATTTGAATGACAAAATAAGCAATTTGGTGCTTCCAGGATATTATTAGGATTTGGTGACCTTGGCAAGACATCCTAGCAAGCCTCCATATTGTGTGGAGTCAAAAAAAAAAAAAAAGAAAAAAAAAAGAAAGAAAACAGCTCTTTTAGAAGAGATTTACACCACAAATAGGGGGTGGTCTAGATCAGTGATGTACAACAAAAATGGGAGGTGGGTAACTGGAGATGGGAAAAAGCAGTACAAAGACACTCTTGAGATCTCTCTTAAGAACTTTTGAATTGATTGTATGCCATGATAGATGCTGGCACAGAACCATCTGTGCCCTATGACCAAAGCAGGGTTGAATTAGCTCAGAAGAAATGGGAGATGCACAAAGTTACAGAAGCATCTCAGATGTTCATAGAGTCTATTTGTGTCTGACCTGTGGCAGAATTACTATTCAGGATCATATTGGTCTGGGAAGCCATAGTTGGACAAACTGTAACTCAACTATAACATAATAAGGTCATTTTGGACCTCTTTCAGAATGAAGGACGACCACCAATACACACATACATATATACATACACAAATATATATATATCTATATATCAATAAATATAAATATAAGTTTATGTATCAATAAATATAAAATATAAAATAAATATATACATAGATATAGATATATCAATGCATAGTTATATCTATCTATCTATCTATCTAAATATCTATGGGAAAGATTTTCTTATTTTCAAAATTAAGTTAGTATTACTGCCAGATTTATTTTGTACATTCTTGCTTATGTTTGTTGTTCTCTCTCAGTCAGTTATGCTCTCTGGCACTTTTGCCACATTTGTTTGCACTATAGATATGCCTTTCCATTGGTAATGAGTTTCGATCTAGAAGCACTCAAATTATACATACATAGATTGCTACATGAATATGCTTCACATGCTTAGGTCTGTTCAGATCTCATACACAGCTAAGGTCGGCACTCCCTCTGCCCTTTCTTCCTTCTTTCCTCCATCCTTTTTCCAAACCCTCTTAGTAATAAAGAAAATTTGGGAATTACAAAGTCTCTTGGCATTAATCCAAATAATCCCATATAATATTTCCCCTCAGTGGTTCCTACGGCTGGGATGATGGCGTGAAATCATAAATAGTCAAATTTCTAAGAAGGCATTTTCAGATTACAAGTAGAAAAACTGATGTACCAAATAGTCTCAGGATTTTCAGAGGCGCAGCTGAATAGGTTGGGACAAAAGAATTAATTCAGTCTTCTTTGGCTAGATGCCCATCTTCTGATGTATGTGCATGTAACATTTTTATGCAAATGAAAATTCTTTCCTTATAGTATAGTGTGTTTGAGCCACCTCACTCTGGCTGCCCTGTTAGCTTATTTGTAGATCATGACACTCATTCTCCAAACCATTGCTGACAGGTTCCTATAAATGCATCTTATTTTAATTTTTTACCAATAAAACAGAAAGTATACTTAGTTTATAATTAAACTATTATTTTAATTAAAAAGAAAGGTAAATATAAATAAGGTAATTTTTCCCTCATACATTTTGATCTCACTTCTTCATGTAAGAACACTTAGTGAAAAGAGTGATGTTTCATACTACTCTCTATCTCTTGATCTTTTTTTATAAATTGTTCACCTATCCATAAGTCTGATAGCTAATATGCTCCATGTTCTTCATGTTTTCTTGTAATATCTTATCTTCACTTTGACCTTATTTTTAAAAAATATATATATATAAAGGAGTAGCTAGATAGTACCATGGTTAGAGCAGCCCTGGAGTCAGGAGGATCTGAATTCAAATCTGTCCTAAGACACTTAACACTTAATTGTTGTATGATTTTTGGGCAAGTCACCTAATTACCTCACAGAATTAAAGACAAAAACACAATAAAATATGTATTTTATTTTCCCCCATTATATGTTAATACAATTTTTACTTTTTAAAACTTTGAATTCCAAAATCTCTCTTCCTCTCTCCTTGCTCTCTCTCTATTGTAAGCAATACAATCTAGGTTATAAACATTCAATTATGTAAAACATTTCCATATTAGTCATTTTATACAAGAAGGCTGGAATAAAAGGGAAAAAAGGAGAAAAAAGGTGAAAAATAGCATGCTTCAGTCTGAATTCAATCAATAATTTCTATCTCTGGAGGCAGATAATATGCTTCATCATTAGTCCTTTGGGATTGTCTTGGATCATTGTAGTGCTAAGAATAGCTTTGCCATTCACAATTCTTCATCAAATAATGTTGCTATTATGGTGTACGATATTCTCCTGGTTCTGTTCATTTTACTGTGTATCAGCTCATGTAAGACTTTCCAGGTTTTTCTGCTTGTCATTTCTTCTAGCACAGTAATATCCCACTGCATTCTTACCACATAGATTGTTTGGCCATTCCTCAATTGATGGGCATCTCTTCAATTTGCAATTCTTTTTCATCACAAAAGAGCTGATATAAATGTTTTTGTACAATTAGTCCTTCCCTCCACCTCCCTTTTGGCTATCTTTGTGATACAGACTTAACTATGATATTGGGGATACGTAGTTTTTATGGCTCTTTTTGCGTACTTCCAAATGCAGAATAGTCGGATCAGCTCACAATTACACATTAGTGTCCTCCTTTTCCCACATCCCAGTGCCAACATCCAACATTTTCCTTTTTTTGACCTTATCTTATTAATTGTGTAAGATATTAGTCTTTGCTTAATTTATGACAAAGCGCTTTCCAGTTTCCCATTTTTTTAAGCAAATAATTAATTCTTAATTGAAATGCAAGGTTACTATATTCATTAGTTACTATTGATTGTATCTCTACTCTGTTCCACTACTCTGCCTTCATGTTTCTTAGCTAGTATCAGATAGTTTTAATAATTATTGCCTTATAATATAGTTTAAGATTTGTCATTGCTAAGCCTCCTTCCTTTATGGTTTTTTCATCCATCCATCCTTTAATATTTTTGACTTTTGTCCCATCAAACAAATTCTGTTATAATTTTTTTTCTAATTCCATAAAATAATTGTGTGATAATTTAATTAGGTTGGCATTGGATACATAAAATAGCTTAGGCAAAATTGTCATTCTTATTATATTGGGCCTGAACTACCTATGAACAATGAATATTTCTCCAATTATTTAAATCTGATTTTATTTGTGTAGATTAAAAACTAATTTTGTTGATAGAGCTGCTCAGAGGAATTGTGTGGGTGTTCTATAGAGAACACAGTATCTGCACATGAGATACAACATGTTCAAGGAAAATGGATACAAAAGGTACATGCATGAAGAGCTGAATCACATGCTGCTACTATTGATGTCATTGAGCTGCTCTTTATGTCATTGAGCTGCTCTTTGTTGGACCCGCTCCCGTTACTTCTGGTATGGCTCTTTGTCAAGCATCTCTGTTGGACTTGGTCAAACTTGGCAGCATTCAAGACCAAATACTACATTAGAAAGAAAAAAAATCCACTATGGATGCTGTAATGAAAGCTCTTTTACCAACTTCTTTAGCTATATCCATCTACTTCTGAATGGGTTAATTAATATATAGAGGGAAGCTACCATAGTTTCATCTGCATCTATAATCTCCATTTGAAGTGTTACCTTCATCAATACTCACAACTCATTCTTCGAGCTATTGGATGAGCTGTGCTAATTCTGTCCCTGGCAGAGGATGCTTGCCCTCCACAAAATTTCAATATCTCTCAAGTTTTCTATGGTTTTCTTATCTTGGGGCTATTCAGCATATTTCTACTTAGGCTTCTAGGCTTTCTAATGAAGTCTGACTATCTTGCAATTGCTTCTGCCCTTTGAACTCTTCTTAGAATTCTGTTATTCTTCTCTACCCTTAACATTTTTTACTATGTTTAGTTCTTCTTGACTCTGAGTTGAACTGCTTTTCACTCGGATCTGAGTTGAACTGCTCTTTCCTAACAGCCCCTTAATTTACAGTCAGAGATTCCTTTTGCAATTTATTGTTACCTTTTGGCTGAGGTAAATTCCATATCCCAGTTCCTTTTAGGCAATTTTCAAACAGAAAAGGAATAAAGATACATCTTAGGCAGTCAGGTTGCACAATGGATAGAGTCCTGAAGCCAGGAGTGGAAAGGTCCTAAATACAAATCCATCTTCAGACCGTGAATGAGCCAATTATTCTTTGTGTGCCTCAGTTCCTTCAATAGCAAAACTGAGATAATAACAGCACCCACCTTGCAGAGTTATTGTTAAGATTAAATGAGATTACATTTGTAAAAAAAATGTTTAGCACAGTGGCTGGCACAGAGTGTGTATGATATAAATATTTCTTCCTTTCCTGCTACTTTTCCCTAATAAGAACATTGTTTTACCCTCATCGCAACAGCCCTTCTATTCTATGCAAAATACCAACTCTCTTTCTGGCTATATAATTGTAAAAATATTGTTTTTATGAAAATAGTAACTACTATCCTGCCCATGGAATTCTGAGAAACATTGAGGCTTTCTCATCCCTTTTCCCTGAACAACACATCACAGCTTGATCTCTTTTTTCACCTGCTTACACATTAAATGTATGTTTTTCTCACTGTGAGGAATCCTTCCATTAATGCAGATTGCACCCCTCCTGTGGCTTAGTGGAAAAGCCCTGGGGAATTTGGTTGAGGTTCATAGACATGGATTATTAAGGGTCACAAAGCAGGTGTCAGAGAAGGGAATGGCTTCCTAACTTCAAGGGCATCAGTATCTATTGGGGCACATGATTTCTTGGATTAAATATAGTTTTTTCAAATAAGAACAACCTGAATCCCTGATGAAACCCATATACTCCACTATATTTTGATGCTTCTAGAGTCTTTTTGTAAAGATAATAATATCTCCTTAGCTTCCTTTTTTTTCAGTACATATAGTGAAAACTTGGAAATCTGAGAACCGAAAACCTGTATTTGGAAACCATTGAGTTTTTAGGAGGAATTCAATTACCAATTGAATTTGGGGCTCTCTTTCCAAGAAGAATTTAGCTTTTACAGGGATTTGCTCCTAACTCATGCATGGAAAAGGTGCTTTTGTTATAACCACATTTGCAGGTTTCATTGAAATCTTTTTGGATTGTTTCAGGCAATTTCTCCTTGATGAATTGTTGCCGTTCGGTGGTTCTGGGAGTTTGCAGTTGCCTTTATAATTCTGTAACATCATAACACCGAGGCAAATTTCATGCCAACACTAGAAAAAAAATTCAAGACAGTTCACAATCAAATTTATATTTTGGTCATTTGATTTCCTCCAAAAAGAGCACAAAGCATAATCAACGGAGCCGCTTCCTCCCCTTCCCACATAATTCCCTGAACTAGGGTACCAAGGAAACAGTCAGATAGAACTGAAATGAGAACAGAAGGGACTCCTTAAAGACCCAGTGAAGCAGTTTGGAGCCATGGATAACAAAGGAGTGAGAAATAGCAGCAATGGACAGGCTTTGCTAGAGCAAATCAGTTAAAATTGGGCTGACATCATTGGTCCCAAACCCTAAGGAGACGAAGAATGAGAAGGGAATATTTCTTCTTTTTAATGTTAGCAGGAAATTCGCCTCTGCATTATGATGTCACTGAATTACAAAAATGGCCCGCGGAGAAGAGATAAGACCCGATTCCCCAGTCCTCCCCCACCCACCGAGTTCCTCCCAATGTCTTTGACAAACATAGCATTGCCAGGACATTCGGGGAATGGCAGTGAAGTATGTGTAGGTGTCAAGCTATCACTGTTAACCCAAAACAAATCTCTTACCCTGACACTGATGCTCAACCCGTCTCCCCAGAGAGTGTGAATCCATTCGGCAACACCTGCTAACAACTGAAAAGGAGGATGGATGGCCTCCTGAAGGGACAAAAATATTCTCACTCTTTCTGTGATCTAATGTGTCAGCTAGAGAGAAGCTTTGCGAGGGGGTCAAAAACACTGCTAGCCTGGAGCTGCTGGACAGCGCTTTCCACCTTCCCCTTAGAGCATTTAGGAATCAACTGGGGAAGACAAGGGACTCAGAGTTAAGAGGCTCCTTAAAAAGTGGTGGGGAGGTCTTTGAAGATCAGCTTGGAAAGAGGTTTGACACTTAGCTGGGAAGTGCCAGGTGAAGAGAAGCAGAGCCACATGTGTTCTAATAGCATGAAATGGCCCAATGAGCCCTGACCTCAAGGATACCTGAGATATTATTTGGCGAAATGGGCAGCTCCTTTAAAATGGTTCACCTCTATGAACTGCAATACGAAGTCACAATTCTGAGCTGTTTTTCTCCTGCTGCTTTCTTCTCTCTGTAGTGGTTTCTGAGAAATATACCTCCATCAGATCCTCACTCCCACCCCTCCTGGTCCTATTTTGCCATCTGGCCATCAGTCAAAATTAGAGGATTGAATTGAGGTTAGAGAAAGCAGGGCTAGCCATCTGAGGGACGCAGAAACGATTCTCCCCAGTGGTAAGGAGCTGCTGCTCTAGAGGCGATTTTGACCTATGAAAGGGACAGGGCACTAAAATAGAACAGAGGTAAGGAGAATGGAGAGAGACCATCTAAGCATCTGTGACAGAGATGAAGGGGAAATCTGGACAGGGTCTTCCATGTGCCCTGCATCTGAGGAGAAGAGATTGCAAAAGATTCAGTAGAAGGAGGGAGCTAGGAGCTTTGTCCTAAAATTAGTATTGGCAGCAGGCAGGGTAAGGGGGGCTTAGAAATTCTCATGAATTTAAGTCAAAAGGCACAAATATGGATGATTTTCATGAAGAAAGAAATGAAACAATTAGCAAAACAGACCAATGTTAGAATAGAGAACTCATCGGCCAACTGAATTTGGAAAAAGCTACCTATATAAATAAAGGTAATAAATGGCAATGGGGTATGAACTGAAAAGCATGTGAATAATCCTATAAGATGGCTGGTGAGGAAAGAGAATTAATCTTGGTCTGCTTGGACCGAGAGGCTAGAAGCAGACCCAATGGGCAGATGTTAGAAAGGGGCACATTTTGGATTGATAGAAGAAGAAGAAGCCTTCTAACTGAGAGATTTGGGATGGAAGAATGCTATACCTCAGGGAGGAACAGGCTTCCTCTTTACTGGTTGTCTCCATGAAGAACAGAGATGATCACATGAATATTTGTTCATTGAAGAATCGTCCATGTATATGTTTTGAAAAATTAAAAAAAAAAGTTTTAATTTAAAAAAAAAAAGAATATCTGTTCAGCCACTGCTATTCAGGTATGGATTGAGCAAGATGAACACTGGGGCCCCCTGAAGTCTTAAGATTCTATTACTCGGCTAATGATATTAATCTTGTAATAAATCAGTCATTATGGCCAGGCTCTAAGGTTACAAGTTAACAGGAAGGGCTTCACCAACAACTTATTAGGCTCTAGCACTCCATAGTATTAGACATAGAAAACCTCTGGATCCAATGGTTTCCCTTCTATTTAATGATTCTGATGAATAAAAATAAAACCACTTAATAAATTCCTCCAGGGCAGCTGTGCTTCTCAGGTGATTAAAACCACTTGGCCTTAAGCCTCTGCCTTATAGGACCACCCAAGATGTGCAATAATAGCCTCGAAGTACACTCCCATCATGTTTTTATTACTCAATTAAGGCAATATGTGTAATAGAGAATTACTAATGTGGGACTACTTAACACAAGTTGGGAGGAATTGCCATAGAGTCAATGTTGTTCTATATTTTATGACACTGGGAACCACACTAAAATATATTGAGGTTAAAAAAAATAGGATCCTATATTTCCATGTCGCATTGAATAGGACCTCATAGCCCATACCTCTCAAATCTGTGACAGGAAGGAAGGAAGGAAAGAAGGAAGGAAGGAAGGAAGGAAGGAAGGAAGGAAGGAAGGAAGGAAGGAAGGAAGGAAGGAAGGGATGGAGGGAGGGAGGGATGGAGGGAGGGAGGGATGGAGGGAAGGAAGGAAGAAGGAAAGGAAGAGAGAAGTAGGAAGGGAAGAGGAAAGGAAGGAAGGAAAGAAGGAAGGAGAAAAGGAAGGAGGGAGGAAAGGAGGAAAGGAGACAGGGGAAGCAGAGGATGGAAGGGAGGAAGGGAGAGAGGGCAGGAGGAAGGAAAGAAGGAAGGAAGGGAGGAAGGAAAGAAGGAAGGAAAGAAAGGAGGAGAAAAGGAGGAAGGGAGGGAGAAAAGGAGGGAGGGAGGAATAATGGATGAAGGCATAAAAGGAGGGAGGAAAAGAAGGTGGGAAGAAGGGAGGGAGAGAAGGAGGAAAGACAGCGGGAAAGAAGTGAAAAAGGAAAGAAATAACTTTTTTTCGTTTAGTCCAATTTTTTTTTCTTGAAACATCTCTTCTGCTCACAGGGCTGTGAAGCTCATTCTGAGGGCTGCCTTTCCATTGTCCTAAATGGAAAAAAAAAAAGGCCCTCCACAGCTACATTTTTTTCCCATCCTTGGCACCTAAACTGTCTCAACCATTCCATCATCTTGGACCTTCTAAGACTTAATTGTCTGTTTTTTGGAGATGGCTGCTTGTCTATCTCTTCAATACTATCCCTCACCCTGTCACTTAATCCTATAGACAGTGACATGAATCAAGTTCAAAATTCCTGAGTCTGAGTTCTCCTTTAGTCTCTTATTGTATGACCCTAGGCAAGTCACTTAACCATTTTCAACTCCTATTTCCACATCTGTAAAATAGGAATAAATACCACCACCACCAATCTCACTAGTTTGTCATTACATTATCAAGTGGGATAGTATGTGTAAAGTGTTTGGCAAATCTCCAAGTACTATATAAATGTTATCATCTTCATCCCCAGCCTGTAATTAAGTCACAGTATTCTTAATTGCTCCAAGGAAGGAGATACAGGTCTTTGTGACTTGGAGTATATTGGTCCTAGGGTCAGATGACGAAAGATCCCACAAAAGCAGGCTCTTATACCTCCATCTGTGACTAGCAATGATCCTGGAGGTCTTGAAGAGACCTTGCGAGAGAACTAACTGCTAATGAAAGTTTATCATTTTGTCGAGTAATTAAAAATGGAGTTACTGCTTAGAAAAATGCTCAAGTTGTGGCTTTTATTAATTGCCTTTATATGCGTGTACACGAATGCCTCATTGATCAAGCATCTTTAGGGACTAAGTTGTTTCACATAAGTGAATTCTCCAGATTACTGAAGCTTACTCCTTTAAGCACCGGCACTTGGTTAATTTTAGCTACTTTTTGATTGAAATTTTTCTCAAGTAGATTACACACTTGTCTTCTTCCATGGAGGACACCGGAAATAATGGAGCTTTTCTTGGATGGCTTGTGGTCAAGGTCACAGACATTATTTTCCCTACTCTTCTCTGATTCAGGGAGGCCATCAGAGGTTAATGGAGTCCCCAGGGTGGTTTGCCCCTGCACTGAATGGCCTCAGGCCATTCAACTTTTCCCCCCACATAATGTCTGGTTTCCCCAGTGCCCCACTGTCCCTTCTTGCTGCTTTCAGTGTGTTTTTCTACAGCAACATTTTACTTCTCCGCTTTAGATCTGCTGGGATGTATTAGTATTCTGTCTAAAATTGAAGTAAACTGGTTCTGAATAAAGACCTGGGGGTGGCTCTTCTTTGAATTAAGTGCATGAATCTCATAGAATATATTGTAGGTTTATTTTAGGGGCCCTTTAAGAATCGTATGCGTTGGTTCTTGGCTGTGTTCCTAAGAGTTGAATTTGCTGGTTTATTGACCACCTGCTAAGTGAAGTGTCATTGTCTACATTTTGCTTATCATTTTAAACAGGTGAGTTTGGTTGGGTGAGTGCATGCTCTGTGGTCCCTAGGAACCCCCCTCCCAGAACCATTATAAATGCAAAGTCCCAAATCCATGCAGTTCTAAGCTTACAGCTGTATTTCATATGTTGTTTGCTTGAATCAGGGAATACATTTCGCCATGGGGGAAAAATGTAATAAATAGTGTTAGGCTCCCAGTCCAGCCCTCAAAAGCTCATTTAACCCACAATGGAGCTGAACAATACTGAAATAGATTACAAAGCCTAAGCACCTTTTATCATAATGCTTATATAGGAAAATGCATTCAAAGTTCAAACTTTCTTAAGAGCCACACACAATTTCCCTTTGTTAGCAAAAGATGTTCTCTCTGAAAATTCTCACTATAATAACTATGGTTTTTAATAATTATTTTTATTATCAGGACTTCTGAAAAGTTTATAGAATTTCAGAGTAAATAACTGGGAAAAACTTGACAACCCTCCTCAATTCCTCTGGCAAATAGTGTTTTAAATCACATTGATATAATTGGAAAGCAATGGATTTGTACTTCAGAGTGGGTTGGAGTGCTAATTTTATCACTTATTAGCTTCGGGATATCGAGCAAGTTTCTTTGTGGCTAATTTGTTCATAGGGAGAATGGGGGGTCCACGACATGATTTCCAACATCCCTTCTTTCTTTAATATTCTGTGATAGTGTGAATGTCCGGCCAATCACGGTCTATGAATTTCCATTACTTATTGCAAGACAAAGAACGTTTAGTCTAAGTAATCTGTCAAGATCACTTGTCTACTGCATTCAAAGCTCACCACCATGTTCTTCTGAGCCACATAGATATCCAGACCTGAAACCTTGACCCAGAGGATTTATGGCTCATGGAAGACCATCTCTGTAGCCCTATGTCCTGACTGGGGGTTGGCTCAATCATTCAGTATAGTTCATCATGGCTCCAGCCATGCTTTCCTTGACTCCTAACTTTCTTTTCTCATGAACTTTCCAGTTTGGGATCCAGAGCTCAACCAATTGACTCATTTCTCCTGGAAACAGTGTGTGATTGGGCTCGTAGGCCTCCATTTCTCTCCATGTAACTTTCCAAACCTAAATAGCCCCTCCTGCTCTCTGTGGAGCTCTGTACTTTTCCTAACTTACATGTCAGGGTATCACCTCCCTGAGATCATTTTCCTCTTTGAAAATGAAGGATAAACAACAACCTCTGCTCTTCTGTATGTGCTATGTCCCCTTAATAGAATATAAGCTATTTGAGGAAAGAGACTGTCTTTCTTTTTGTATTCCTATCTCCAGTCTTTAGCATAGTCCTTGACACATAATAGAGTTTAACAAATGCCTTTTTCATTTATTTATTTATTCACTCATTCATTCCCTATGATTTGACTTAAAAATGTTAATTATCCTGAATGTAGAGGCTCTGGGTAACCCTCATTTTGATATATCTTTGTTTGTAATACACAGGATTCTGGTTTCTTTGACTTACTGAACCAATCAATGACTGTTCTCTGGCCCAGGAATCCTGGGGGTTGACATAGAGTAGACAGAATTAGAGGAAGGGCATTCTGGGATTTTTCAAAAACAAAGTTTGGTATTCTATTAAATGGTTCAGACTGATAGCTCTACACATTTGGGAACTCTTACACATTTTTTTTTTTTAACTAAGATTGTCCCCACTCAAGTTTTTCTCTTGGGAACATCAGAATTTTGTTTGTGTCTCAAAGGATTCCTAATTTTCAAGCCTGGGCTAACAAAGCAGCAAACACAGAATAGATTTGTTGAACTTGAAAACAGAGATGAAGGACTCGTGCCTATGCCCAATATCAGACAGAATAGTTTTCCCTTATAACAGATTTTTCCTCCTTTGGGAAACTATATGGTTCCTGAAATGAACTACTTCCCCAAGTACCATTTCTACCTTCACCAAAGAAAAATATTCAGGGTTGCTAAGGAATCGGGCAATACTATCACTAAGTAAACACCCTTCTCCACTAGGAACCCACATAGTCCTCAGTCCTAATGTCATCCCTTTAGGTGACCTTACACTGCCATGTTGGAGGAGGCTCCACTGAGGGACAAAGTACTGGAGGGCCCTTCATGCTATCTTATTTCACTGTGCTGATCTTTATTCCTTTTTTGTCTTTGTTTCATAATGGCTTCTTTTCTCATATATGTCTACTTAGTTATAAATCAATTTCCCCCATTTCATATCTCTAACTTTTCATTGTATTGTCTCTCCATCTATCACCAGTTCCTTGTCTCTCCATTGGTTTGTCTCTCCATCTATCACCAGTTCCTTGTCTCCTGGGGAGCCCAATGGTTCCCTGAACCACTTCCCTTTGAGGAGTGCTTTCCATACTTAAATGCAATCCTTCATTTGATTTCTCTACCCAACAGTGACAACTCTTTTAAAGACCAAATCCAAGAGTATAGTTCAAATTAGTGAATTAATGCTGAATTCAAGTTTATATCAAAACAAAGAGCTGATCGGTGGGCCTGTGAAAGCTCAAGGACAAGGGTAATTTAGACCTTATTCAGGTAATCCATGCCTTTTTCAAAGGGATAGTGAGAAAGAAAGAGCTAACTGGGGACAATCTCGGATCTACCCATTACATTATTTCTTCTACTTCATAACTTGTTCCTCTCCCTAGTTACTCCTCTCCACCAAGTTACCCTTTCATTGCCTTGTATATATTTATATTTATATATGTTTTTTTTTTCCCAATAGATTATAATCTCCTTGGGGAAGGGGATGACTAAAGTTTTTTTTTTTTTTCTTAATACTCCCAGCACTTAGCACTGTTCAGGGAATGTAGCAGGGATTTAATAAATCTTTATTGACCGAAAGAACACAAAACTGAATATCTGAGTCCAAAATCAAAATCAAGCAAAATTTACTAAGCTCTTACTGAATACAAACAATTGTGGTAAGGTATTAGGGGACATATAAAATTGTGATTAAAGAACCCCCATCCCGTCTGAAGAGATTGAGATTCTGAGACCTATGTGGTATTGATTTGACAAGCCTAATTCCAGGAAATCTCTGAATTCATCTTGGGAGATAATGTGTTTTTTCTTCTACAAGCTAGATAGGAAAACTTCCCTAGGGCTCAGAATCTTCCAAGTTTCTATTGTCTCCTTACTTTTCTAAGGTAAGGACTCCTTCACTGGAGTGTGTTCTCCCAGGCACCGGATAGACACTTTCTTGGGAACATAACGATCTGGAGGAGAATCCTATTTATTGATCAATGCATAGGGCTACAAATGGGCATTTTCTTTTCTTTCCCCAAGCACCTAACTGTCCCTTAGCTTACTAATGTTCTGATATGGATATTAAGAGTCCAGATGCATCTAAACATCAACAATGTTTGACCTAAGAACAAATGCTTTCCCTAAGGACAGAAATAAAGGGCAAAGTATTTATTTGTAAGCCAAAAGTGTTTTAGCCCAGTTCTCAGAAAAGAGATGAGCTTCAATGAAACGGAGCTATATTGCTGGACTAAGCCTGTAAACAAATAATAAATACAGCAATATTTTAATGCAGGTGAATATATATCATAGATTTAATGGATCTAAGAGATTTACTAACATTTTTCTTGTACAAAAAGTATCTAGTGATTGAATGATATAATGCCCAATGCCTGACACAATATATGCAGTAGGTGCTTAATAAAAGATTGTTGTCTTAAATTGAGAGAATCACAGGATACCTGAATTAGAAAGTAGTTCAGAGATTGTGTAGTGTCCTCATAGGCTAGATGAAGAACATGAAGACTAGAGAGAAACATCTTAGTCAAGATGACACATCCCTATTAAAGGCAGAGCAGTGATTTCCAAAGAAGCCTTCTGACTTCCAGCATGCTTTGGGCTAGTTAAATGCTTTCAGAATTGGACCACAGCTGGGTGACGCCAATTTAGGACTAAACCATCCATGCCCCTGTGACTTTTTTTTTCAGAAACCTCCCTGCCTCATTGCCTCCCGTGCTTAACAGTTCCTTATACATAGTAGGTGCTTAAATGTGTGCAGAATCAGATCAGATTATGTCCTAAGAAAAGCAAGACAGCAGCCAAAAGCAATCCAGTGCCAAGCAGCATGCAATGCTGGAACCATACAGCTGGCAGCATGCAAACAGTGTGATGCTACCTTTCTCTGAAGTCACTAGGGCTGATTTGGCCAGCCCCTGCCACCAAAGGAAGCGTGGCAAGAGTATGCATCAGCACCCCAACTCCACTTTCTCCTGCAACCAGGAGCTAATCTCATCAGCTTCTTTTACCACCTTTTCTGATTTCCCTTTTCTGCTCCCCATCACTTTTCTCATTTCCTATATCCTGTAGCTCTGATGCAGTCTGTAATTCTAATGTTCCTGCTTCTACCTCAGTTGTGGACTTCTTTTAGAAACATGCTGGGGGAAAGTTAAAGAAATGCCCATGTGTAATCTTCTGTATCAATCAGTCCATATCACTCCCTTCAGAGTCTTTCTGCTCTCAGGAAAAATGCCCTATAAGTGTTTTGTATTAGATTCCCAGGAAAACCCTCTGGTCTACTGATTTGTAGACTGCTGATCTCACACCCTCATAGCCTTCTTCTCTCCCTTCTCTTACCCTAAATTGATTTTAACCACCAACAGTCCCAGAAACCCAGAATTCTAGTTACAAGTTTGTGACTCAGTGCCCTGTGTGGCGGTCCTGGCCACAAGAACGTCAGGCTGGCGGATCACTTGAGTTCAGGAGTTCGGAATTGCGTAAAGGCCGAAGTGGAACAGATGTCCACACTAAACCCAACAGTGATACCCTAAGCCCAGTGCAGCAGAGACCCCTGGGAGGCTTAGGGAGAGGCAAACTGGAAGATCAGAAAAATCAAAGAACTTAAAGTTAATCAGCTGGTCAGTATTGGGACTGGAGAAGAAGCTATTTGTTGCTTCACTCATGGCCAACTGTGATCTCATTTGGGCCTTTTTCTTTTTGGAAAAAAATACTGGAATGGTTTGTCATTTCCTTCTCTGGCTGATTTTACAGATGAGGAAACTGAGGCAAGCAGGTTAAATGACTTACCCACAGTAACATAGCTAGTAAGGCTTTGAGGTTGGATTTGAACCCCTGAAGTATATTTACCATAAAGGTCCCTTCCACATTTAGAATTCTATCATCCCATTTGGTTCACAAGACTTTTCTCATCATTTGTTCCACCTTACATCATTTGGGGGTGAAGAACTGGTGCCACTTCTTGACTCCCCCATGTGCCTATTGCTGTTTCCTGACCTGACTTCTCTATTAATTAAAAGATCCATGGATGGCCCGGTATCAAACAATGATATCCTGTGACCTTTCATTTCTGCTATTTTCTACTCAACCTTTGCATTGGGTTCTTGCATTTCAGCTCTAAGTCCCCCTTGTGTTGGTCTCACTTTGCCAGCCCCAGCATTTATTTGTGGGGCACTCCTTCCTTTCCTACCTCAATGTTATCATTTGACTAAAAAACTTGGTATTCAGCGATTGGCAAAACCACATAGGGATGGTACATGGAGAAGCATTTCTTGCATTCAAAATGGAGCTAGAGAGACTCTCCACTTCTGTTATCATATGAGGAATAATAAGAAGCTTTAAGAAATCCCAGAAGTATCAGGAACATGTATCCTCACTTACTTGTCCCTAAAAATCTCACTGTACCCTGTGAATAGAAGATACCTATTGTTATTCCCTTAGCTTTACCCCAAACCCAGGGGCCCACAATCTTACTCATCTCAAACCACATTATTTGGAAACCTTCTAATAAGAGCCAGTCATATATTAATCATGGACCCCCTTAAGTATACATGAGTTATGCTTAGTTTACCTAACATTTCCTTTATGGTATGTTTAGCTGCTTTTTTGGGAGAGGGAAAAGAAGAGCAAGAATAAATATATGTTCATTTTTCTTTGATTCACTGACATGTTACCTATAAGTTAAATTCGTGTCCCTACAGACTCCATCCTTTTTATCTTTCTGTCTAAATATGAACATGCTCTTTATGATAAGGTTGAATCTAAAGGCTCACTGGTTACCTTCCAGAATTCATTGTTCTATTTTAAAGAAAGGGCAAGTTAGAGGAGGAATAAAGGAAAGTTAACTTCCCATTTAAAATAAACTAGTCTTTGCTGTCTAGGGATTATTAGTAAGTATTTGTGTAACTCAGGTTGCTTTATAAGTGCCCTGAACATCAGTCTCTGGTTCCAGAGCATTATTTTTCTTCACCACTCTGATTTTCTGGAGACATTTGCATTTAGATGTTATCTACATCGAATGAAAAATAGAATTGTAAACAACCTGAAGACAATGAAAAGGAATAGGTAATGGGAGGTGAGAAAAAAGAAAGCTATAAAAGGAGAAAAGTGAAGAGAGAAAATGAGAAGAGGGTGTTCATTGATTTTGCTTCGTGCTAAATAATGGGAAATCAAAAGAGGCAGAGGAAAAAGTAAAAGCGAGTGAAAGAAAAATCAAAGGCAATGACTATGCTATTTTCTTATATTAAAATATACTTAATATTCCTTATATTCCTTAAAGAGAAAGGGGAGGATTGTAGGAGAAAGGAACACAAAGGAAATGGGGAAGAGAGAAAATAATTTAGCAGAGGTTGAGAAAAAGAGACCAAGAGTAAAATCAGGGAAATAATGTGGTCAAGATTATGACCATTAAAACCAAAGGCAAATAGGCAGCTGATCATGTAGTATAATTTCAGGTCATTCCTATTTCTGAATTTCTCTCTTAACAACTTGAAAGACCCACCTTTCTGTGGTGTTCTCTGAAGCAAACCAGATATATGCTATTTGGTCTATAGCTAGGAAGCAGTGTGATCAAAGAGAACTAACGTGCTGGGATAAAACATAAATTACAAGGAATGTTAATTAATAAATTCATTCATTTAACACATTTATTTATGTAGCTGCTATGTTCAAGGTATTGTTGTAGATCATAAGGAACATATAGATAAATATGACATGTTCCTATTATCAAGGAGTTTATAATCCAGTAGGAGATGAGATTGGTGCACCAATAATTACAAGACAAAGAATTATCGTTCAATCATTTCTGTCATGTCCAACAGTTCTCTCGCTCGGGGTCTTCTTGGCAAAGATCCTAGAGTGGTTTCCCATTCCTTTCTCTATTTCATTTTATATATGAAGAAATTGAGGCAAACAGAGTGGTTTGTCTAAGGTCATACAACCAGATTTGTATTTGGGAAGAAGATGGGCCTCTGATTATAGGCCAATATGCTATCAAGTGTGTCATAATATTATATATTTGTAAAAGAGGTACCAAATTCTTTGAGTGTTAAAAATGATCCTTTCTAGTGGAGGACATTATGGACCAGAGAAAGCTTAATGGAAAAACCAGAAGTTAAGGTGAATTTAAAAGAGGTAGAGTTTCTAACAGGTGTTAGAAATGGAAGGAGTATTCTGGGTAGAACAATGTGAGTGAAGGTATGGAAGCAAAATGACAATTCATTTTGACTGAAGAATGTTGGTTAGGAAGAAATCAAAAGAACCTTAGTTGGAAAAAGGTTAGACCATTAAAAGATACAAAAATATAAGGAACAGTTTTAGGGAGGAAGATGTTGAATGTAGTCCTGATATGGTTAGAGATCCAATTGGACACTGGGAAATAGCCTAAAGCTTCAGGGAGAGTTTAAGATTGTAATTCTCTTGCTAACTATCCATAGATGAACAAAAAGATAGCTAGACAGTTATCTTTTTGGAATTCATCCATACAGATATAGTGGGGAGAACTTTGAGATTAGAGAAATTTACTGATGGATCAATGACAAATACAAAATGGTGCTCAATCTTGTGTTTGTGCAGGGGAAATAATGGATTACACAAAAGGGGGAGCAGTCCCTGTTAAGGATCGTGTCGATTTTTGTACATCTATAAACATTAAATTTACTATCTGTAGTCTGGATCTGGTGACTAATGAATGGGTATACACCTGGAGAAGTGAATCACATCGGTCTTGACTTTCTGAAATACTGGAGTCAAAAGGATGGTGCAGCTCAATGGACTCATGGGTCACAGGTTCTCTTTGGAAATAAAAGGTTATTTATCATGTAACAAGACAAAAGAAACATCATTTCATGGTACTTTTGGTAATCTTTTACTTCAGTGTTCATGATCAGCATTTGCAAAAAGACCATCATGAAAATAATTACAGCTTATGTGTAAACATCTGTTGCAAGGCATGAAGAGGTAAAGAAATTCTGCAGAGCACTCAGTAAGATCTTCCCAATTAAATAACCATATACTTTAATATTGAGTAACTTTAATGCAAAGATTTTTGCATTTTTCTAAGGGAAACTACATAGGAAAACATGGATTGTATAAGAAAAAAGAGAAATGTTGGAGGGGGGGTTATATAGTGAGTAGGAAATAAGACACATACATACACATCAGAGACTCATTTATCTGTCTCTCCAAAGAGAACCCGTGCAAGGTCCCCTTTTCCTTGTCCTTTGACCAATGAATAGATTTAATCATATCAACTTTCTTGTATCTTCTGGTTTTATTTATTAGGAGATTGTCAAGATTGATATTGTTAAATTTGATAATTGGTCATTAAGACAAAGAACTCACATTTATTGTGACAACTTAATTTTCATAATGTTCTATAAACACTGTGATTATTAGTGTATTCTGTTTCCGTTCTTGATATTTTGCCACCCCTATGCAGAAGCAGGGCAAGACCACTTGGGGCTGGGGATGACTTCATTTTTTTTTCATAATTTCATGTGTTTACAAGGATGGAAAATTCACTACATATCCATCAGCCATTTAGTCAGAATGCATTTGTGAAGCTTTCACTATGTTCTGAGCTCTATGTTAGAAAGAAAGCCAAAAAACTTTTCCACATTGCACTATTTTATTTTTTGCTAATTTTCAATTAACAAAGATCTCTAGCTTTGGTGTCTAATGTCTCATTTATAGACAAAACGTACCAAAATATAATGGTTCATCTTAAATATCGTTAAAGGTTCAGCTTTATGTTAAAGTGTATATATATAGTTTAGATATAGATATATATAGATATATAGATATAAAGAGAGAGAGAGACAAAGAGAGAGAGAGAGAGAGAGAGAGAGATGTATATATGTGTATGTATGTATGTATGTAAATCTTATGTGGCTTTTCAATATTGTAAGCCAGTTGCAATTTATGAGAAATTAAGTGGCCTGGCCAAATTCAAACTGCTGGTATGTGTATTAATCAGGATTTGATCTCAGATTTTCCCAATGTCAAGTCTAGCATTCTCTCCATTATTCTTTTGTTTGATTGTTACTCTAATAGTTACAGGTAGGAACAGAGGGAGGCGAGAATTGGCAGCCATGGCACCCGGATTTTAGCATGTCGTGAAAAGGGAATTAAGGAGCATGCTGGTACTGAGTTGGACTAATTATGAAGAGCTCTCACCAATCAGGAGCAAGAAGAGCCCTAAGACCCCAATTTTCTTTCTTTGTACACTTTTCTACAGCTGGACTCCCAGGGCTTGGCTGCTAGTCACTATAACAGTGGTTCATCATCACAGACTTAATCACTGAGCTCCCACATCATCCTTGGCAGAAGTGGAGATAAAGAGCCAGTTTGCCTTAAATAGCTCTTCTCTTTCATCTAAGTCTCTTACTGGAATCTACTAGAGCCAAAAAGAAAGTGTTGGCAGGGCTGAGGATGCAATATAGAGAGCTAGGACTGAAGATTTCACCTTATCCCTCTCCATGCAGGAGACAGCTACTATGCTCACCCCAGCTTTGAACAGTAGACCCCTCAGTCACTTTAAAAGCTGCTTTAATTGACTTACAGCAGACTCTCTTCTCCTTAAGATATTTACAGACATTTTCATGCTGAGTTTCTAATTTTTCATTCTAATTCCTGAGCATCATCATTAAACTTTTACTTCTTCTTGTCGCCTTTAGTATTTCTTTTTTAAATCAGATTTTTTAAAAATTAGGAGCATTTATTCTTTTTTTTTCTTGGGCAATTAGGTGATACAGTAGATAGATTGTTGGGCTTCTCTTCTTGAGTAAAATATGACCTTAGACATTCAATTTCTATATGACGCTGAGCAGTCACTTAACCCTATTTGGTCCAGTTCCTCATCTGTAAAATGAATTGGAGAAAAAAAATGCCAACTACCATACTTTCTGTACCAAGAAAACCCCAAATAGAATCATGAAGACTCTACAACAACAATCTCCTTTTCCAAATAAGAAAAAAAAAGAAAAATATTTCTGAGTCAAGAAAAATAAATTCCCATCTGATCCCCCATAACATGGATGTCTTTTTCTTGATATTTATTCCATTATCCTTTGTCAAGAAATGGTCATCATTATTCATCAGGGGAATCCTGGAATAGTAATTGGCTATCTTGCAGATCAGATTTCTATAATCTTGCTAAGTTTTTGTTTATTTTTTTTATTCTTTTAATAATGTTCCTATGTCTGCTTACTCTACTCTTCCTCAGGACAGATTTTCTCTGAAACTCTGCCTTTTGTTACTTTTTTAAAGGTACAATAGTATTTTATTCTTGGTCAGTCATTTTCAGTCATGTCTGAGTCTTTGTATCTCCCTTGGAATTTTCTTGACAAAGATATTGGGTGATTTGTCATTTTCTTCTCCAGATCATTTTACAGTTGAGGAAATTGAGGCAAACAAGATTATGTGACTTTCCAAGGGTCACATGCCTGAGACCAGATTTGAAATCATGAAGATGAGGCTTCCTGCCTCGATGACTGGAGCTCTACCCACTGTATCATCTCTCTGTCCCATGATAATATATAATCACATGAATACACCAGGATTTGTGTAGCTATGCCTAAAATGATGCCTACTCATTTAGTTTCCACTTCCATCTCTTCAAAAATTATATAAATATTTATTTTTGATACGTGATTTACTACAGGAAAAGTGTAGACATTCAGCAGCCTCAGAATGCAGGGTACCCTAGCAGGGTACAGGCCAGGGTGAGGCTCAGGCCATAAGATCTTTGTTCTCATCTCCTTTGCCTTACAACCTAAGTCTCCTCTGGTTTGATGATTGGTTAATTAATCTCTGATTAAGTTATTGATCCTAGATTGTTAATGGCTGACACAGGATTGATATATTATTTAGCCTCTGTCTTCTTCCATTAGAATGCGAATTCTTTGAGTTCAGGAACTCTTATTTTTGCCTTTCTTTGTATCTTCAGGGCTTAGCTGAGGGCCTGCCACATGATGGCGCAGGGCACATCCAGCCAATTGATTGTTGGGAAAAATTAAATGTCAATAGTGAAAAGCCTCAAAAGTAAGTTTTTATTTTAAAAAGAAAGAGAGAATAAATATGTGATAGTGGCAATTTAAAGTACTGAGACAGATCTATTATTTAAAGGATGGTGATAATGGAAAAAGGAGCCATTTCCCCTTTTCTTCCTTTCTTTCTAATTGGGGCAGCTAGGTGGTGCCCTCAAGTCAGGAGGACCTGAGTTCAAATCTGACCTCAGACACTTAACACTTCCTCATTGTGTGACTGTGGGCAAGTTACTTAACCCCAATTGCCTCAGCAAATATATATGTGTGTATATATGAAAAATAAAAGAAGTACTAATTAGCAGCTCATAATTCCCAAGGATACAAAGATCAAACAACCAATAACCTGTCCTGCAGTAGACTGCACTCTGCTTCCGTGAGTTTTTGCCCCCTTAATTTAGGTGACTCCCCATTTCACATTTGCACAAGGCCATCCCATGCTCTGCACTTGATGAAAGGGTCCACTCCCATCCAGAAACTATTGGGATTCTCATCTGTTGAGGAGTTAAGTCCTTTCCCCCTGGATCTCTAATTACCCAGAGGAGCAGTGACAGACGCCAGAATATTTTAGCCAAATTGGTGTATCATGTAGAGCTCAAAATGCAGATTTTGATGACAGCTTCTCCTCTGCACTTTTTAAACATATCAGGTTGTCATTCCAGTCATAACCACACCAGCTTGTGTTGAGGGACAAGGGCCCAGGAGCCTGCTACAGCTTTCTGGCCTTTTTTCTGCCAGTTCTAACTATGTCCTGCTTTCTGTTAATTAAAAAGCGGAGGCAGGCCCGAGGTTGGCCCAGTCCCCTGTGTCAGCAGCTCCAGTGATAGGTGCCCTGGAGTGGGCTTCGGGCAGGTCAGCTCTGCCTCCCAGTAGAGCCTAAGGGAAGAGAGACGTGTCCAGTCACCTTAGGATGGCAGGAGGGTCTGTGCCTAGGTCCCCTGGCTGGTTATCAGAGCCACAGACCTTGCTGCCTCAGCTCTCTGCATTTACCTAGCACAGAGTCCAGACTGTGCCTGTAGTGCGATTGTCCCCGGGACTGTGGGACCCAAAGGGCAGGGTCCGGCCTTATTAAGCAATCTTCTCCTCCTTCCCTTAATGGACCAATTTCCCAAGCACACACCAGAGCCAGAAGCTTCAGTCCTGGCTCAGGAAAGGCTTTCCTTCTCATTAGAATAACCTGGATGTTTAAATAAGACTGGGGGGCTCTATTAGCCTATATGTACCTTCTCATTCTTTAAATAAAGGAGCAACCATTTGTGAGTAGGACCACTGGCAGTTTGGCAGCCTGAGATATAGTCTGGTTAATAAATTGGACAGTTGAATAAAGTGGAAAAATCTAAAACTCTACTCTTACCTGAGAAAACTTAGGAAGAGAAATGGCAGATCATCCCATTGCAATGATAAAAAACTAGAATTTCTGAGAAAATCAAGATACACAATTCTCCTCATGTGGACTAGCTTAGGCAAGTAAACAGAACTATGACGCCCTTTATTTTATACCTAATGAGTGTCAGAGGTAAACCTTGAAGCCAGTTTCCTCAATCTAAATCTCATCATCTTTGTTTTATATACTGGTATACTCCAGATCAGAGATCCAGTCCACAAAACCAGATTGAAATGTAACTGGGAGATTTCTCCCAATTATATAAAGATTGAATGTGGATCAAAGCAGAGTATTTTCACCTTTTCGTTGTTGTTTGCTTCTTGTTTTACTCTCAGGTTTTTTTTTTTCCTTTTGATCTGATTTTTCTTGTGTAGTATGATGAATTTAGAAATATGTTTAGAAGAATTGCGCATGTTTAACCTATAGTGGATCACTAGCTGACTTGATGGGAGAAAAATTTGGAACACAGGATTTTGCAAAGGAGAATGGTGAAAATTATCTTGGTGGGGAAAATAAAATACTATTAAAAAAAGAAAAAATGCAATTAGAAAATACTTAAAATAAAAATAGAACAAAATATAGATAATGTTAATGCATAGTTTCCTCAGGCAATATGTCACCCATAGGGATCCTAATGATCTGTTTGCTTCCCCCCCTCCCATCATCTTTGGGTTTGATAACATTAGTCTACATCAGAATTTCTCTTAAGAAAGAGTACCCTGGCTTCTATCATCAGTAATTAGGGCCACAAGAATGGATGACATACTTACACATCTAAGAAAACCAGAGGCTATCTCTGGAGGTGGGGATCTAGCTCTTGCTAGAGCTATAGGACATATCAAGGAACCAAGAAGAAAGGAAGATAAAGAAACTGGAGAAGACCAAAGTATCTCTTCTTACTCTAACCTCTAGTTTTAGTCAGGATACCAAAAAATCCTAATAGTTAGAAGAGACCACCTGAGGAAGCTAGAGGCCAAACTCTCTGAGGATCAGTTGAAATGACAAGAGCAATTTGACCTGAAGAAGAGAGAAGATGTGTCGAGGAAGGGAGGGTAGCTGTCCAAATGTTGGGAGAGTTTAACTGTTACATAAACAAGGAATTAGGGTTGTTTTATCTAGCACCTAGAAGTCTACCTTGAAAGAATGATCGTAAAGGTAGTTTTTGAAGTAGGAAATCTCTTTAAGCAAAGGAGATATTCAAAGTTGGATGGGCTTACTTTTTGGGGGGGTGTTCTCTAGGGCTATCTAGGGATAATATGGATGAATCTTTAGTAAGATGACCCCCTTGTAAAGGGATTCATTTACAGTAATGTAGGGAATCATCAGATCAGATTCAGATAGGGGGAGAGAAAAGGGAGAGAGAAGGAAAAAAAGGGGGGGGGGAAGATAAGACACAAAGAAGGAGAGAGAGGCAGACAAAGGGAGACAGTGGGGGCCAGAAATATCCACAGAAAGAGAAAGATGGAGAGAGATAGAGAGAAACAGAGGGGAAGATGGAGAGAGAAACAGAAAGAGACAGAGACAGGGAGGGATGGAGGGAGAGAGAGAATAATAAATAATTGCTAAAGATCTACTACATACTTAAAAGTCAAAATACAGTCTCTGCTCTCAAGGAGCTTATAATCTAATGGAAGGAACAATATGCAACAAATATATACAGAGCAAGGTATCTATAGCATAAACAAAAATTAGTAACAGAGGGAAGGTACTAGAATTGAGAAGAGGGAGGAAAGGCTTTCTGTAAAAGATGGGATTTTAGTTGGGATTTAAAAGTTAGGGAGGGAAGTGAGCAGATATGAAGTAGGAAAATATTTCAGGTTTAGGGTAAAATCAGAGAAATGTATAAATGTTTGTATGAGACAGAAAGAGATACAGATATAGAAATGGAGAGACATTGTCGCAAGCTGATAGAACTGAAGGCAGAAGACTTCATGTTCCCATAATGATGATGACCCTAATATTAAAGGATCCAAAGTAAGAATGGCAAAATGCTGATTAGGGCTATAAATGGATTCCAGCACCCAACACTTCTGTGTGAGACTCTTCATTTTCAGTCTACAATTGTTTAGAAGGAACAAAGCAAGCCGAAGAGGGAGTCTAACTCTACCGGAACAATTTTTCACCTTAGTTTCGGACTGTTCAGTTAGAGTCACTTGCCAATAGCTTCAGGAAAATATAAGATGAATGTCCATCTGTTAGAAAATCTACAGAATCATCCGTTTTAGTGCTGTTAGGAATCTTTTGTCAGCCCGTCAGCCTGCTTGATATAATTCACCTTCTTCATCTTCTGCCAGCTGTTTTGGGCATTATTTCAATTGGAGAACCCCAAAGTCCACTTAGGATTTGACTATACCTTTTTGCGAAGTATATTTTTCAGCTATTTGGAGATCCAGCAAACCCCAAGGAAATTTTGTCTGCCATCTTTGCTCCGTTCTCCCAGAGAGAAAATAATAGATTCCAAAGCATGACAGCGTGTTTCCTAGTAGAGATACAAGGCTTGGTTATGCTGTCATTCAGAGATTCAAAATCTACTGCCAAAGTTCATTAAAGTTCTTGTTTTCTATGTATATCATGGAGTGAGAAATAAAGAGAACTATAAAAATTCTCTTATCTTGCTCATCCGGTCGTCTCAGTGTTTCAATTAACAATCAGGAATGGGTCATGCCGTTTTCACAGTTAGCACTGAGAGCTCTGTGACACTCTGGAGGAAGATGTACAAGATAAATTTGTTGAGGTCCACAGTGCAGTCAAGCCTTCTAAAGCAGTACTTTCCAAAGTGCTGAGAAAAAAAAAGTTAAGATTTAGGGATAGAATACATCCACTTTACATCACATGATTAAAACAGATGGAATTAGATAGAAATGTTTTGTTTCGTTTTGTTTTTCCCCTATTTTCACAGTATTGGTCCGATGATGTCACAGAAGGCATTGGTCCAGGCTGGAGCCATTAGTGCTCATGAATGGTGATTGTGTCTTTCGTTTTTGAGGAGGAACAAAATGACATCAGATACAATGTGTCTGACTTTGGTTATCAGACTAATATGAGGTTGGAAGACTACTACAGGGTGGGCACAAATAGCCCTCATTTGGAGTACAGATGTCTCTAAATTCATGCATCACATTTGTTTTGATATACTGCAGTACTCAGTCCTAGAACACAGCCTCTTCTTTAATGAGAGAGAGAAAGAGAGAGAGAGAGAGAGAGAGAGAGAGAGAGAGAGAGAGAGAGAGAGAGAGAGAGAAAGGGAGAGAAGGAAGATGAGACATGGAAAGAAGGAGAAAGAGGTAGACAAAGGGAGACAGAGTGGGGAAGAGATGGCCAGATGTGGAGGACACCATGCTGGATGGTACTTGACCAATATTTCCTATGTCTTGCAATCAGTTCCAAAGTTTTTCAGAGAAACAATTGTACCTCTTGGTTGAGCGTGTTTTCAATAGTGATCCATAAAAGAATTGGCTACTTAATCTGGCCATTCTTTTTTTTTTCTGCTGTAGTTTTTAGCCTCTCTCTGTCTACTAGTTTTATTTCCTACCACCTACAATTATACCCAACTCTGCCCTATATTTTAAAAGAATATTCATTTGATTGTACTATTGCTTCAAGCTATGGTACTTTCACATTCAGAAATCATAGAAAAAGTTATACATAAGTAATATCTCTACTTCTCTGCTTACTCGTTAACCACTTGTAATAGACTTCTTACCTCATTACTCAACTGAAACTGGTCTCCCCATTGATATTTTAGTTTCCCAATTGAACAGCCTCTTCTCAATCCTCATCTTGATTGACCTCTTGGCAGTGTTCACCATGATCTTATTTTGATATTTATTCCTTTGTTTTTGTGAACTCAAATGCTTCCTTATCCATCTGGCATTCAAGCTCAACTGGGTCAGAAAATACTGTCATTGGTTCAGTAAATCAAAGAATGAAATATACACATTGCCAGAAGAGATCTATGATCCATAAGCATCTCGAACTCAACATGAACAAAACATTATGTAGTTTTTCCTCTTAACACTACTCTTCCTTAGTTTGATATTTCTATAAAAAATACCATCCTTCTAATTTACATGTTTACAACCCAAGAGCGATCTTTAAGTCTCCCCTTCCCCCTATATCTCATATCCAAATATATGTATATGAATTATGTTTATATAAACACATATTATGTGCATATACATGCATAATAACCAAATGCTAGCTATCAAGTTATGTGATGATTTCAATCCCACACTTCTCATCCCTGTCCCCTTTTCTCTACTCATATATCCAGCAGTACTATTGACCCTTATCAGCTCTTGCTTGTTTATTGCATAAAAGCCTTCTAATTGGTCTTCCTGACTCCATTCTCTTTCTTTCCTTATCTAGTATTCTGTGTAATTGTTGAAATGGTCTGTACATTTGTTTTCAATAGCAAAGGGAATTTCCACTGAAGAACCTTCTTCTAGATAAATTAATAGGCAATTACTCTACAATTTATAATCTTAGAATGTTGTCTGAAATGGAGAAATTAGAGGACTTGCCCACAGTCACACAGTAAGTAGATGTCCAAGGAAGGACTTGAATCTAGGTTGCTTCCAAAGATATTTCTTTATCCACTACGCCATGCTGCCTTGTAAGTGTTGAACAGATATCTTTAAAGAAAAAATCTGACAATATAAGTCCTGTTCTCAAGAAGTTCCAGTGTATCCTAATTACTTATAGGATAAAATGCAGACTCCTCTGTTTAGTATTTAAAGCCCTTTACAATTTGCTTCCATTCTATCTTTCTGAACACATTTCCTTTTACTCTTGATGCACTCTATGTTTTCAATGAAAGTGAATTGCTTCCCATTCCTAGTATGAGGTTCTCTCCCTTTCCCGTGGCTTTGCACATACTGTCCCTAATGATTAGGATACACTCCCCCTTCCTCAGCTTTGCCTCTTGCAATTACAAGTTCCTTTCCTATTTGAGGGTAATCATATAAAACAACTTGTTTATGAACCTTTTTTTTTTTCTTAAAGAAGGTGGTATTTTTTCATCTGGTACAAAACATATCTAGAAACTATAATTATAAGTAACTGAGTACCCCACACCTCAGACCCATTTGTTTGCTTAACACAAGTATATATTTGCCAGCAGTAGAAAGAGGGAGAGAGAGAGAGATGAAAATCCAGGCAATATTTTGTAGCAGCAAGCTAAATGCAGCAACTTTTCAGGATAAATTTTATCTATCGTGAACAGTTTTGTCCAGTAACAACCAATGGAGCCATTCATCTGCTCCTTGAGACAAAAGATAGTCCAGATCTGCCAGTGGTATAGGATATATCAATGTCAAGTTCTCATTTTTTAAGGGATGCCCATATTAGCTCTGTGGTCTGGATGGAAGTAATACCATCCTACAGGATCTGTACCATTTCTTGAAAATCCTGGTTTTCTCAGGAAGACAATTTCAGTGCAAGATAAAAGGTATTTCTTCTGATGATTTCAAGCACCTTCTTCTCCAGGACACTTTTTATTTGTTTTAAGAAAGAAGTAAAAAATCTTGAAACAGAAGTTTTTGCAAGGGTCAATGTTGAAAAATTACCCATGCACATATATTGTATATAAAAAGCTATTTAAAAAAAGAAACAAGTGACAAGGAAGAGGAGGCCATGAAATCCAGGTTACTATTTCCTATTGAACAAGGTGACCCATCCCATCCTGCAAAGACCTCTGGGACCTCAGCAATATCTTCATACTGTCAAGATTTAGCACTCTTTTTGATGCAAAGATAAAACAAAAATAGCAATAATCATGATATTTGGCACTAATATTGTCCTTTTCAGTTTAAGTGCTTAACATATTATCTCATTTGATTTTGCTATGACCCTGAGAGGTAGGTGCTTTTATTACCCCCATTTTACAGTGGATAAATTTGGCCAAGAGAACGTGGGTGATTTATGCATGGTCCCTCAGACAATTAAAGTCTGAGGCAGGATTCAAAATCAGGTCTTCCCAAATCCAAGTCTGGTCCTTTATCCGGAGGCTGGATCTCTCCAAAACTAAAACAATTAACCAAGAAAGTATACAATCCCAAGATAGGCTTAAGACAGCAAAGTGTTCAATAACTAAGTAGCTATTCTTGAAAATTGATTTTATTGTTCCTTTATTTAATTTACTTCCAACTCTGTCCCCCTTTTTATTAGTTTGTTTTCTGTTTTTGTTCATTTGGTTGTTTGTTTTTACAAAGATACTAGAGAAGTTTGCCATTTCCTTCTCCATTTCATTTTGTAGATTAAAAAAAAAAGTGAGACAGAAAAGGGTAAGTTACTTGACAAGAGTCATATAGCTAGTGTCTGAGGTTAGATTTAAACTCAAGAAGATGAGTCTTCCTGACTCCAGACCTGGATTTTTTACCTATTATGCCATCTGAATTATGATACCAATTATCTTTAAAATGATTAGAGCTTCCTCTCTGCCTAACCATGTTCTCTGTGATCTAGTGACACTGGTACATTGCTGTTCCTTGAACACTCCATCTCTCAACTCCAAACATTTTCATTTTCAGCGATTATCTCCCCCCCCCCCCAATCTCTGAAATGATCTCCCTCTTCACTCCCTTGGCTTCCTTCTACAAGTCTCAGCTAAAAGGCTAAAAGGATTCCATAGGAAGCCTTTACTAACCTCCCCTCTTCTAAAGTCCCCACTCTGTTTATTATTTGTTATCATTATTTGCATTTAGTCTTCCTCAGTAAACTATGAGCATCTCAAAAAATAAGGATTGTCTTGTGTCTTTCTTTATATCTCCAGCACTTTACATGTATTAAACATTTTTTTTCCACTAACTGATTAATCCTATTTCCATTCCCTATTTTGGCTTGTGGATGTTTTGCCATTACCCAAGACTATTTCTCTCTTAATGCCTGTGCCTACCTACTGAGTTTCCCCATAATTCCCAATCATTCATATCTGGAAAATTTCCCTTTGCTTCAAGTTATACCCTAATGGTAATGTTACCCAGGAGCCTCACATGTATTCATTTATTCAGCAAGCAATTATTTAGCACCTCCTATATAGCAGATTCTTTGTTTGACATGGAAGATCCAATGATAAAAACAAAATGTTTCCTGCCTTCAAGAAGCTTACATTCTCCTGGAATATCTACTAGAAAACATTAGCCTATGCTAAACTAAATAGGGCAACTAAAATCAAAACTTTAGGCCTTTCAGGAGGGGTTATTTCCAAACTACTTCTTCATCCTAATTAAAACAAGTCTGTACAATGAGACTGTGGGATTTCTTAAAGGCCTTTTTTATTCACTCGAGGAAGTCCAATTGCCCAATTGACACAAATTCATGTATCTTCACAACACCCAAGGGACAGAGACAAGGAGGATTATTGTCCCCATTTTTCTAGTCTGGAAAGCTAAAGCATAAGGAGGTTAAATGGATTACTCACAGTTGCTAAGTCAGTCAGCCAAAGAACATAGGAAAATTTGATTTTGCCAACTCTACTGCCAATGTTCTAGCTCCCAAGGCATCTTCTCTCTCATCTTCTTCTTTAATGGTACCGAGTTACCAAAATGGCAAGTTTCTTTATAAATAAGAACTATTTTATGCACACACACACACGTGTGTGTTATCAAAATGATACCCATAATATTGATCTAATGGTTTTCAAAAATATAAAACTCCATGATATAAATAAATAAGCAATAATATTTTGAAAATGTCATCAATTTGATTTTTACATTGATATTTATACAGATCTCAAATTTTACAATGGTCTTTCCAAACTTTATCTCATTTGAGTTAGGAGGAAAGATAAATAGACTGCTGGACTTAAAGTCAGGAGGAATTGAGTTCAAATCCTATCTCAGACACTGTTCACATAATTTTGGGTCACAATCCCTTTATCTCAGTTTCTCCATCTGTAAAATGGGAGGCTCCAGAAGGCTTATGGGACATACCCATGCTCACACAACTATTAAGTATCATAGTAAGGACTTGAGTCCAGGTCTCCCTATCCCCAAATCTTAAACTCTCTTCATAATTCCACTATTTAAAAGAAGAATATTTCACTGCTAAAACAAAAACAATATCTATATTAAAATCTATTTATATGACAAATAATAGTAACTGGTATTTATATGGCATCTTTAAGTTTGAAAAATAGCTTTTTTTTTTAACTAGTGTGCCTCATAATAACCCATCATGATAGGTCCTGCAGTAATCATCATCCCTCCCTTTACAGATGACAAAATTAAGGCTTAAAAATATCAGATGCTTCATTAATAGTCACACTGAACAGTTTAGAAGTGGTATTTGAACCTAGAATTTCCTCACACCAAGGCTAATTCTTTTTTTACTTCTCCAAAATATGAAGACTGAATGGAAATTTTCTAGTCCATCCCCTTCCCTCAGCCCACATCCCCCCGGCCATATGAACAAAATGAGCATCTGTCTTGTTAATATTCCTTCACGTCTATGACATTTATGATCCTGGGATAGTTGGAGAGGACCTTGAGAAATAGGAAGTTCAAAAATCCTATCGAAAGCTAAGAAAGGCTGAGAGGAGTGGGGAGTTATGAATCTCATCTTTATTTTCCACAACTCCCACGTAACCTTGATAAAGCCACCCAGATAAAGACAGAGTTACATGGTACAACTGCTTCTAAACACAGAAACAAATGTTTCTCATGGATGAGTGCAAATATCTGATTGCACCCAGGAGTCAATACTCTATGTGTCCCACAGTAAAAGATAGTTGCAAGGCTGCCAGTTATTTCTCCAAGTCAAAGGAGCGATGGGTTAGAACCAGAAATCCATCTTGTTCTTTGGCACTGCTGCAAAGAAGCCGGAGCCAATGGCGGATAGTCAGGAAATGATGTCATTCGAAGTTAGATGTTGACTTTGCACTCATCAAAAATAAGTCTTTTTCAAGTGCCATTTATAAAGAAAAGAGTCTGACGT